>NC_050175.1:2811318-3073818 GCF_008315115.2 Sander lucioperca
ACTTAGCTTTTATCATTTACTGAGGTTGATAACGCCGGTACTTATTGGTCAGATCTTAGCAATTTGTAGATGTAAGGATTTACATTCAATCAAAATAACCTGAATATTCCAAGTGAAAGACTTGAATATGTGCACACATCTGCAGTAGTGCTTCTAAAGTTTCTTATCTGTGAATTACTTCACTATACTTTTTACTGATGGAGTGTATTTCCAATGTAGCCAAGAGTCTATTAGCACTCAATTTCAATTACCAGCACTCTAATGGATGTTGACACTGAATCTACTCCACTTGCAAATCCAGGAAGCTCACTTCTTCAGATGAGCGGGGACGTCTCGTCAGCAGCTGCAGCAGATGCTTTTGAGATTCAGTGTGACAGCACCAAACCAGATGGCCTGTAGAGCCTGATCTACATCCTAGGAAGTACGAGGAGATGGTTAGAGGCTTGAAGTCGTGACAGAACTTGCAAAGACACATTTATTGTGTTTTCCAATTACCTGCCTGGTACTAGAAGTGCAATTGGACATTTAGTCCTTGATTGAGCGAGGATTGTCTTAACGTGTCCAATCTAGTCTGATTTTAGTTTTTTTCAGAAGGTGGGTTAACACATATATATATATATATATATATATATATATATATATATATATATATATATATATATATATATATATATATATATATAGGGGAAAAGGTTTTAGAAAGCATAAAGCAAGCAAAAAAAATATACCAACACATTCTCACTCCGAACTCGTCACATATGACCGCTTGATCTGGCAAAGCATTCTCATGAACTTGTTCATATGATATCATACCAAAAAAAAAAAAACGAATGCAAAACAATTCGTATGCTATCATACAAAATTACAGTGACCGCCAACTGTAGCGTGACAAAGATTAGCCGACCGGTCAAATGACAGTTAAGTTTAAAAAGTCTTGTGTTTTCCCCTTAACTTCCTCTGGGAGACAAAATCCGCTCCCCCACCTAAAAGCCCTGTTTTTAGGACCCAACCATCCACTCTGATCTCCTCCCTATGCAGATCTTCGGGGTCTTATACAGCGGCAGTCAATGTGTTGCATACTGTAATGTACACGTGTAATACATATGAATTGCAGTGCTTTACTTTTCATAGCTACATGTACGAATAGTTCATGAGAACAGCCTGGGTCACAACCCCTTGGCTTTACTGTTTTAATTTAATAGTGGTTTGGGTTAAAGTAACTTTGTTAGGTAACATATGCATGTGATTTTAGTTAAGTACGTATGAAAGTCCCCTGTATGTTTTACCCATCCATCCCTACACTGACCTTTTTCGCTTTTTATACTGTACGTCATCTCAAAGCGCTGTAGTTGAGCAGTTGAAAGCCCGGTGTGTCTCGTCTCACACAGATGCTAAAGGGTGCCTTGTGCGTCGGTATCAGACACTGAGGGCCACTGACCAAGCTGCTGAGAATGGGTTGCATATACATATAGCTTAAAGTTATTGTTTTCCTTTTTTTTCTTTTTGAAAAGCAAAGTAGACATCAATATGAGATTCAATGTCAGCGTGACACCAATATGACCCTTCTTGCCACAATGTTGTTTGCTTATACAAAAAGCCTACTGGACACAAAAGCATATTGAAGAATTTCAGACTATGCTGCGTGCACCTGAATATTTAATAAAATTATTGATTTTTCAGAGATTTCCAGATACAAACCTTATGGTGTCAGAGCTGGGATGTAAATGCCACCAAACACACTCTGAATAGGAATACACCAACCTCAGCTTGTTAGTTTTTAACAATATAATGTGTAATACTAGTTTGTGTCAGGAGATTGACATGCACTTAATACCCTCAAGCAAAATAAAATAAGGGCAAAGGTTTAGCTTGAGTATCAATGGCAGTTAAAAAATAAAACTTGAAATGTCCACTTAACAATTAATACCAGCAGGGAGGATGGAAACAAAGAGACATTTATTACAGAAACTGATTAATAATATTAGATTTTTATGTTTTGTGACATCGGTGGAAATCACAGGGTGGGAGGGTTGGGCGGGGGGTCGTTGGGGTCAGGAGCCACCGTCATCTGAGGGTTGTCCCATCCTAAATAATCCTTAAAAAACAAGCTTTGTATTGTAAATAATGTAATTATCTATTATTTAAATAATTGGGTAAGTAGTAAAAGAATACAAACGTGGCAAAAATTGCGTTTTAAATTTAGAAACATCTTGAGCTCCCCCTTCCTTGCCTCATAGTGGTTTGGTCCACTGCCTGCTACACACACAAGTACGTTCGGTGGGAGCAGCGTTGTTAAGAGAGACGGCGCTGGGTGGGAGAGTACAAAGGTTGAATCACTTCAGTAATGTTAGTTCAATCAGGAGAGACCTCATTTGAGTGAACAATTATTTATTGACGTGTGCACAATAATGATAGATGATCTTTGGTCTTTGGTGATTAGATCCCATCGTGACATCATCGAATTCCCATCGTGACATCATCATGTTTAAAGGGGGTCGAGAAGCCGTGAGTATATAGGATACCCCCCTCGTGGAGTCTAGACACTGGTGGTGATGGTGATGATTGAAGAAGATGCTGAGTTCTGGATGATGAGAAGAGGAGCGAGCTCTGGAGAGCTCAGACCTGGGAGCGGGAATGATGAACTGGAGGTGAGCGGGGTGGAGAAGGGTTGCGACGATTCGCACTGAAATGAGAGCTGATAGCAACAGAGAGGAACACATTTAAATATTGACAACAAGAATGTGATTGGCTGATAGAGATTGTGGCTAAACCTGGTTGGTTTAACTGAACTGAAGAGTAAAGGCCCCCTAATCAGCTTGTAATGTGAAGCAGGAGGAGAGGGAGAGTGAGGTGAACAAGTGTGTAACATAAGATAGTCTTCCTCGCTGAACTTACGCTAAGCTTCATTTGTGGAACTCCAGTAAGTAGACAGCCCTTTCTCATGAACCATTCGTTCAAACAGCTACAAAAAGTTAAGCACTGTAATTCGTAAGTATTCCACGTTTTTTTATGCTGCTTGCCTCACCTTGACAACTGGCCACAAAGGGAGGTGGTAGGGGTGGATGGGTGGATGTTAAAGCACAGTAATTTCAAGCCACGGAGCGGAGTTCGCTTCCCAGGGAAAACTAAAGCCTTTCACCCAGGAAATGCGTGTTCCTTGGAAGTGTTTTAATCCAAACCACGATCTTTTTCCTAATCTTAACTAGTCGTTTTGGTGCCTAATCTTAACTTTTGTCGCAGCAAAACACTTATATTTTGTGGACTAAATTTAACCATAGCTCGCGGTGCTTTGTACCTGGCTCAAAATCATCCATTTTCGGCTAAACACATCTACTAACTGCCGCTGATATAACTGAGCTGTGACCGCTGTGTCCGTAGCCTGCGTCGCAAAGCTCTGCGGCAGCTTAAACAACCAGAAGTCATAGAGTTCGTAGCCAGCGGGCGTCACATGACCAGCCGGTCGGTGTCCTAATTTCGTAGGATATCATACGTTTTGGTGTGCATACATTTTCGTACGATATGATATGGACCCGTTCGTGAGAATGCGTTGAAGTAGACAAGGCTGTTTCATCCACTTTAAACATCGGATCAAGGAATTATTTTCTCTGATACAGATGATGCTGAGGTCATTAATAAATTAGTCAAGACAAAAAAATTTAGATTTTTCCATTAATCCTCTATGTTAGCGATTATAACGTTACCTACCTGTTTGGTAGCTTGTTTAATAGCATGTTTATGTAGCATAAACATATCATAGCATGTCATGTTTTCTGATGAATTCTGTCTAAAATGCATCATAACAGTACTTGCTACTGTCAGAATGAGACATATTAAGAGAAAAAAATATAAAAATCAATGTGATCTACCACTGAATGATACAGAAAATGTTATTTTCACAATGCAAAAAAGTCTGTGAATAATTCTAAATATAGACTTTTCTGGTGAACCTAACTTGCCCCTTATTAACACATATTCTCTGTACTTTTCAACAGACGGTACTGCGAGTGGTACAGGCAGTGCATCTATCAAGTGTTTAAGCAATCAACTCAGACGGATCACAGAAAGGAAGATTTGTATTCACACAGGATATAGATTCTTTTGAATAACCAAGACCTTGCCAGACGAAGAATTGTCAAAACGGTGTGCAAAATAACTCATTTAATGTTTCCATTAAGCTGCTTTAAAATACTTTTTTTTTCTCCGATTATGTAGTAGATTTCGAGAAACAAATACACTCCCTAACAACTGTATTTAAATGCCAAGAAAAGACCAACTGAACAAAAGGCCACATACTGATAGAAATGCAACCTTTGTCAATAGACAGAATGGACAAAATCTACTAAATGAACCCACCAACTTTTAATATTCTAAAATGTCATTGTAATGTTTTGAGGATTACAGTGAAATATACTGTACTACTATTACTACTACTACTACTACTACTAATATTTTACCCATTGCTAAAATAGTATATACAGTATAACTTATACTTAAATATATCTGTGTAAATGTGTTTTTTGTATTTTAAACAAGTTTGGTTAATGATCACTTCTGTGAGCTGAAATCTACACTCAGTGTGCAGTGCTGCTGACTGTTAAGACTTGTGTCTTGTTACATGTCAGGAGCTGCAGGATGCTGTCATACTCACTCTGAATTTAGATCAGAGAGACGAACACTGCTCTGCGACATCAACACCATGACACAGTAACCATTCACCTCCATTTCAAAAGGCCACACCTGTACCTCTCAACCCACACTCACATGTTTGTATATTAATACTTGTGATGCAGCTCATTATCATAATGCATTCCCTCGCTGCTAGGCCTAACCTTAAAGGGGCACTGCACCAATTTTACACATCACGGTTCATCGGTTTACCCGTCATGAGGAGAACAAATCAGCCTGTGAAAACAATTGAATACTATCTTCTTTGGCTCGGGATAACAGGAAACTCTCAGTGTGGAGTTTGAAAGATCTGGGCATTAGTGGGGTCTAATACAAGGTGCAACAAGTTGCATTTTAAGAAGTGTAGGATCCATGTTTGAAGCGTTAACCTACTAGCAGTGGTGGAATGTAACTAAGTACACTTACTCAAGTACTGTACTTAAGTACACATTTGAGGTACTCAAGAACTTGCTTTGCATTTTCCCTGAATATCAATTGGATAAAAGGTGATTCTGAGGCCGTGTCGCTTGGTTGACCACAGTCAAACACACATTTCTATTCACCCAGAAATAGTTCAATGTATTCACAGAGCATAATTTGTCTGTCAAATATGTGATGTTTAAACTGAGCAATTGGCAAACTGAGTGCATTATAATGAACGTAAAATACCCATTTTACCTGCACACACTGCATCACGGATGAGCACAGACATTTTGGAGGGCAGGGACTCAAGTGAAGGGCAAATAATTAAGAAGTAATTATTCATTTTAAAAAAATGTAAATAAAACTCTGACTTCCTTACCAATTTATTTTAATTCCCTCACACTTACTCAATCAACTGATTTCTACAAAAACAATCGTTTTACAGAAAGACCATGGTCTTCTTTAGTATTCACTGGGTTTATCACAAGAGCAGGCAACAGCAAAGGAAACTATGCCACAATGTGCATGTTTTCAATGCAACATTTTCAAGTATATAATTAGAATAACTTACAGCACCAAGGAGAGGGACATAGTTTCACTAATAATTTGTTTATTTTGCAAATGGCAATAAATCATCATCAATTATTGTTGTGCTTTTAATACATAACACTTATTAATAAATAACACTTCAAAATCAACAAAAATATTCACACTAAACGGAATGGGCTGTTGCTGCTACTGTATTTTTTTAATTTTTCATGTAATGGTCAATTTAGAGATTTTGGTCAGTTTTGCTTCCATGTCTTCTTTTACTCTAATGGAAATAAAACTTCCAGAATACACATTTAGACGTTTGTTTTAGACCTTTACCCTACATCTGTTGACTTCTTCTAAATCAACCAAAAAAGTTAATGTGCATATTTAAACATAACATTTTATGGGGGGAAAAAACTCTTGATGTAAGTCATTAACTGGGGAAGTTCTTTGGTGAAATGTTTACTTTAATCATTTCGTTTAACTTTTTCACCTGCAGTGCCTTATCAAATGTATGCAAATTAGTGCATTTTATTAGTTAACACCTAATTCGCATATCAATGTGGCGATTTTGATGACATTATTAGACACAAATTGTACTGTAATCACCTGTTGTGTCTCCATTAAGTACAGTAAGCTACATTAGTCTGTATGGCCATGATGCCTAGCTAGTAGATCATGCAAATTAGCAAGACACAAGTTAAGTATATTTGTTTTTTTGTCTTTTGGGTAATTAGCTGTAAACTTGAGGCACTGCTAGCCTATTCTTTTGGTTTATCATCACCACTCACCTCCACACAAGCCAAGAAAAACACAGCTGGGGTAGAGCTGCTCCTGGCTGCCTCTCTGTGTGTCTGACAGTGTGCCGCTGCTGCGAGGGGACACGGAGGGAGAGAGAGGGAGAGGGATTGGGAGGGAGGGCGTCGGAACTCGACAAAGTCTTAACTCCTGACCTGATATTTAGATTTTTTTTAATTAATAAAATATAGTATATAGTTAGTATTTATATATAAATATAGTTAGTAGTTAATAAATATATTTGTTTGACAGGGAAGCTGTGCACAAACAGAAATATATATATATATATATATATATATTCATTTATAATAATAATTTTAAAAAAAAAAGCACTGCAGAAAAAAGGGCTCTTCTCGAGGAAGAAAATGGGGAGGTGCTCAAGCCTGGTTTGATGTCTATGTGTGCACGTGCCTGCACTGCATGCTCATGCACAAACTATCCAGAGAGGTTATCCTGTCACTGGAGCAGGATTGTTGTTTTCTCATTACACCTGTTTGGGTTCTGTATTTATAGATTTTTACTGAATGAACTGCATCCACTGAGTGTAGTCATGTGGGCTGTTGAACACCTGATTTGTTATTTTGAACCGCACTCAGCTACAACAAATCAACCCTCAACTCCGGGTCAACTCAATCACCAAGACTGACAGAGCGTCAGCTGCTACAAAATAATCAATACCCCTGCTAAATGAGGGAACCGGGTTGGTGTAGAATGTTACAGGATCTCACATACAGTTAGCTGTTTCCATTTCCCAAAATGTCAGCATAAGTCATCTGTTTGTTTTTCTCCTTCTAATCATTCTGCTCAAACTGCAGGGTGCTGATGTTTGTCTGGAATCCCGCTTGTATCTCTGTTGTGTTTCCTGGGTGTCAGTCAACCAATCACGGACTGAGAGGTGCATGTACACGCTCACACTCCAAACATTTCACTCCTCATTCCTCAGTGGAATGATGTGCTGTGCAATGCAAAAACTGTACTTCAGGCAATTCATAACAGAGCTCCTCTACATTTCACAGTACTGCTTGTCATTCCTCATTTCCATCTAAATTCTTGGCTGCAATTCTCTCACATTCAAACTATTCTGTCCCCTTGGTAGGGCACGATGCATAAATAAATACATATTTTGCTATCACTGTATCACAGTCGGAGACAGATATTGGTGTCATGTAGACATGTAGCTCAGAGGAAGTCATGGCTTTATGTCCTTATAACATCAGATTAAGTGATCACACACTGAAGTCATTCACTGGGCTGTTAAATCTGTTGTTTTTGTCGCCTATTAGGGTTAGGGTAATAACCAGCCGAGATTAAAATTTAATTAAATACCAAATGGTGGGCTAATTGTTTTGAGTATAATTAAAGGTGTTTCATGCAAATACAGATGATATTCAGCGATGAAGTGTAGCGAATGGGGATACAAATTAATTTAGAAAAGACTGATTAAAATGAGTAAATGATCAGTTAATGAGTCAGGAGTAATACAGTACTGTATTTAAATATGTCATTTTTCAATCTTTATTACTATGTGCTTGCATCACTTCAGTGATGCAAGCACATAGTTACTACATACTGTAAACCTTTGAGGATTGGCTTGTAGAATTGAAGGAAATCTAGTCAAGGTGGTAATAATTTGTTTTGGTAAACATTTCTACATTATTTTTGGATTAAGGTCTTTTTTAAGTATATCAATAGTGTCATGATTTTTTTATCTCTCTTGTGCTATGTTTTTTTTCCTTAGTTCACTACAAATATTGAGTAATTCTAAAAAATGTATCAAGCTTGAGGGTATCTAAAATAGAAAATGTTATACATGTTTAATGTCCTCATACATGCTGTATGGGGCTGTGCGTTATCAACCTGCACTGTATCACAACATTGAGTGTTTGCCTAATGTAAAAGATTGATGTAAAAAGTGCACAACATGTCAATCACGCCCCTGCCAAGGACACAAATAGGCCTGAATGCACTTAGAGGTTCTATATTTATTCCTGAATATCAAATACTGCCATGCCTGAATATACGTCTTTAATCAAAAGTTATCTGTTTAAGGAGAACTTTTACATGTACAGGACACAGCATCTGTTGAAAAGTCAGTTCATACTATATATTATCTGTTGGCTCAATGTTAATCATTATACAAGACTGACATTTCTTTGCATTTTAAAAACCTCGAAAGGCTTGACTATGACATACTGCAGAGAACCCTCGCTCCTGCAGAGATCTACACTTCAACCTGCACTATATCATTTCATTCATTTTTGGAGATTTGAAAAAAAAACACGACTCCAAGAATCAAAATGTGTCATTTATTTCTTTTTGAATGCGTTGTGACAAAAGGTTAAGCTTGTTTAAAATGCAGGGAAAAGCACAGCAGTGGATCTACTTCCTTTTCCATGACATACGCTTTATAGAATATGAGTGTAACGAATCATCCAAATGCAGCTACTCTGATATATCGTGTACATTCACTTGCAGACAGAGATGGCAAACTAACATTTTTAAAGTGTTTTTTCCCTGTCAAAGCATGCGCATGAAAACAGACTAGTATACAAGCAGGCTCCCTTTTTTGGAGCAGTTTACCCATATCACTACAGAAACTGGAGGTGGAATATAAGGTTGGGCTGAATACAAAAGGGACAATTTGGATGAACAGAAAGGAAAACAGACATTCCAATTGATAGTTTGACCTCTTTGCCAAGCAGCACACTCCTAAAATTCATGAATTCTAAACATGTGTGCTTCTAATGGATGAATTATTTAGTTTTTTTTATAGAAGTCCTTCAATGCAATATCCAGAAGAAAACATTTGGCAGGCCATATATAATTTCAGTCTTTACTTATGAACATTTGAGACTAACTCTAAAATACAGCCTTTAGTTTTAGCAATCCCTGGATTTAATTTGTAACCCTTATTTGAACTATATAACAGGGCTTTCAATGTGTATTTGGCTGCCCTTTAGCCAGTACAAATATCTCCATTAAATACAGGATTAAATCCCTTTTGTTTTTTATGTTTTCTTACATAGATATTTCACAACAAAAGTCCACCCTCTGTATGGCTTGGACCCTGCGGACTATTATGTTCTCTTTCTAGCTGTGCGTCAAGCTCACACAGCACAGCCACACAGTTTGTTTTCAAAGCTCTGCATGGAGCCATGAACTTTAAAGCTACAGCCTGATGACCTTATGACTTGACGGTTGCTGATTCCAATTAGTGGATCGGCTGGAAAAATCTGTCTGAGGCGATTAGGTTTTTTTCTCCTCCAAATGACCCATTATATATTCAGACTAGCTGCTCAAATCCGTATGTTGGCACATTGAAACCGTGTTTCATTTCATTATGTCTTGGCAAGAAAAACACAAGGAAAAGATTTTCAGCAAATCAGCACTCTGAGGTGCTTTGCAATCCAATTCAAATCAGATTTCAAGCACTCAGTCTGGTTGCTCAAATCTAATGTCAATGTTTCAACACCTGCAAAACACCACATACTGTTTTAACATCCAGGTTACCTAACCATGAGTGCAGCATGAAACATGGCTGCATATTTATTAAACTCGGCCCTAGCTGAGTGACTGGAAACATCGTGGAAGTATCATCTAGCCTGCTGGTTAGCTGGTTAATTCAGAGTTATACCGTGGCAACGTTTTGAATCTAAAGATGTCCCTCAGAGAAAATGTGTCTTTCTATGTGGTCATTCTGGCCAACAGGAGTTAGCTAACAATCCTAACATCTACTCTACAATTTCATGCTAAGTAATAATCTTTTCAATTTGTTTTACCTTTATTTTACCAGGAAGTCCCATTGAGATCAGACATATTTTTTACAAGAGGCCAAGGTAGCAGCCATACACAATCACAATATTAATATATAAATATACATATACAGCATAATAAAATAAAATTCACAATACAGCTATTTAACACAGTGGCCTCTCAAGAAAAACAACATCATTGCTCCTTCACCACATTTTTTTTGATGCCTTAATGCAGGGGTGTCAATCTCAGTTTCAACAAGAATGACATCAAGGGCCAGACATGTACAGTTTATTGACATGCTTTTATTTAAGCGAAAAAGTAAAATATTTTTGACTGCATAATTGAATGTCTCATATAGTATTCTCGCTTATAGTTTGGTCAACATAAAACCCTAAAAAAAAGTCAGCAAGAAAGTTCCTTAGTCATCAAACTGTAGCATTTAGCAAATCAAGCAAAACAAAGATTACAGTTTTAAAAGCAGGCTACCACACAGCCGACTCACAGCAACGTGTTTCACAGCCTGAATATGCAAACTCTCTGCTTCTGGGGGAATTTCAGAGTCTCAAAGTCGACTTAGAGTGTAGTGTAATTACAGTTTCATTAACAGTTTCTCGTCTATCTGGTTTGGCGCACAACTAGGCGGACCGAAATTCATTGTGGACCCTAATTTATCAATGGATTTAGATGTTTGTAATTTTAGATCTTTTTGTAGATTATTCCATTCCCAAGGTGCATAGTAGGAAAATTCAGTTTTCCCCAGATCTGTCTAAACCCAGGGTTTATTAAAAAGCAACCACTTGGAGAAGCGTAGCTGTAGCTAAGACAGAAAAAGGGACAAAGGCATGCTGGAAGTTTACCTAGCATTGCTTTATATGTAAATATACCAATGCTGTTTTCTGCGAGTGGTCAATGATGTCCAACCCAAATTATTTAACAAATTGTTACAGTGCAGGTAGATGATGCCTTGCCTATTCATTTTACCATTTTCAGTAACTTCTCAATTATTTGAGAACATTGACGTTATGGAACCTTCAGTTCATAAGGGAAAAACCTAATCAAACGTTGGAAATTGTGGCTATAAACTGTTCTTGTAATTACAAACATATATGTTTACCATTTCCCTTCTTCTCTTTACAAGTTGTGAAGTGATGAAAGTAAAATCCATTTAACATCCATTCCATTCCAACATATGGTGAATAAGAGCTTGAATGTATATGTCGGGACTTTCCAGGTTATTGTAAAGGTCCTGCAGTCTATTAGAGTTCCATACAGTATGATTGAGGGTTTTTATAAACCAGCCTTCCTTTGCTCTCTATGACCCACATCAGGACCCCAAAGTGAAGTTTTATGTTGGCCAGTAGTGAATTTAAAGTTTTTGTTGGGGTGTGATGACGAAAATGCCCTTGAGAAAGGTTGCTGAGCAAGTGGTGTAGTTGCTGCAAAAGTTTGAAAGTTCATAAAAAAAATCCTTCCTTTTCAAAAGTCCTTCAGTGTCCTCTGTTCACAAGTCTTAAATACAAGGTAATAACTACATCATTGTCACAAATTGTGAATTATTTTTACACCTTCGCAAGAAATCCACACAGCATTTTTCTCTCCCTCTGTGAGTTTATTGAAGGTGTTGGAGGTGACATTTTGTTTTGAGCATGTGGAGATTATTAAGGCTACCTCCAATAAAAGGACATTATCCACTGATGGTGATGTGTGTATGGAAGTGTGTGGACAGATCCTTTTCCTATATCGTTGTGTAATCTCATTTACCTGAAAATGAATGTCATGAACCTTTGTTTATGAGATGATAAATAACCTGAGACATACCAATTACATTTAAAGTGTTCATATTGTGCTTTTTGGCTTTTCCCCTTTCCTTTATTGTGTTATATATCTTTTTGTGCACATTATACATTTAAAAAGTGAAAAAGCCCAAAGTCCACCCCCAAAGGGACATCTTCCAGAGAAAACACTGTTCACAAACTGCTCCAAACAGCTCTATTGTAGTCCAGCCTTTACTTCCGTGACGAACATGAGTCACTTTGTAACACACGTTATAATGCTCACCTAGCTGCTAGCATGGCACGCCCTCATACTCTGTAACTGACAAGCTAGCAGTACTTACTGCGCATGTGCGACTCCCAACAAAGATGGAACAGAAGTGAGATGTCTCACTCTGTAGCTAAAACAGAGAGTTCAACACGCAGGGTGAAAAGAGGAGCTACAGCAATGTGCAGTACAACAAATATATGGTGTTTTCTGAAAATTAAACCACATAAACCTATTCTGGTACAACCGCTAAATACAATTATGAACCTGAAAATGAGCATAATATGAGCACTTTAACAACCAGCTTAAGATGTAGTAAGCAATGCTGCGTGAATATTGCTGATATTTGAACTCAACTGCCAAACAAATGCAACCCCCCCCTTCAGAATCTCCACCCCCCAGATTCATTGTCATAGCGATCACTTCTGTTAGTGTCTCTGCCATAGAAATAAAACTATGGTCTCTGCTGACTACACGAAATACGGCAGAGTCGATGTTAACTCACGTCAGGTTGTGGATTAGCAAACTGTCGCTACTGCTGTAAAGCCAACCAGTTGGGAGCAGCCATCACAAACAGTAGCAAACGGACGAGGTTAAACTGACCTGTTGAAAACAGCGAAAGCTAACGTTATAACTCTCTTGTCCATAACGACGAGAGCCCTCTGCACCGTTGAAAAGCCTCACCGATGTTAACAAGGCTCTTCCTCCTTTTCCTCTTTTGCTGTTTATCTGCCTACTCTTGTTGTTGATAACTCCTGGCCGGCCGCTGCCACCCGCCTTCCCCCCACCCCCATCACGCGCCACCTGTTGCTGATTGGCTGGAATAGTGTCTATTATATAGCATTTTCAGGATTATACTTGCATTTTGTGTTTGTACTACTAGAACATGTTTACATGCTTTAATGTTAAAAAAAACCACTTTCTTTTTCTCATACTGCCCATGGGTGCTGCACCTGTATTAACCCTCTGTATGAGACGCTCTGTAGGAGTGCCTATCTCTTTAATCCCTCCTCCCGAAAAAAGCCCAGTCTGCTCTGATTGGCCAGCATGTTTCCTGGAATCTCCAGTGTGCTCCAGTTTTGATTTACTAGCTAGTTGAAGCTGGAGCTACTGCAACAGAGTATATAGCAGTGAAAAATCACTAATAAAGGCTTCTAAACCAAATACTACATGTCCCAGCAGTAAAGTGACCGGAATTTGGTGAGAAATGACCAGCATTGGCCACCAAGATGACATTGTTTACTGCCATTAGCTATGTAACTACTATAGTTAGCAGTGGACACTAATAGAATATAGCAGCAATTTCTACAGTCAAACATCACCGATAAAGGGTTTTAACCCAAATACTACATAAACAGAAAATGTTTCAGGAGTAATGTGACTCGGAATTGGGGAGAATTTAACAAAACTGGCAGCCAAAATGCCATATTTTACTGCCGTTAGCACGTAGTTAAGTGCAACAATGTTAACACCGCAGTGGCTTAAAAAAAAAGGCAGTCCTGCCTACTTGGAGCAGATGACCAATCATAGAAGGCCAACTTAGAGTTGCGTAATACTTAGCAGAGAGTAGAAAAAACTGTTGAAACCGGAGTGTTCAGTACAGTTGGAAATCTGAACGTTTTAGCTCACAGGGATTTCTCTAAAATGCGTTTAGCTCATTATTTAACACGAAAGTACAACATTATAACATTGTAGATATGACAAAAAATAAGGAAAAGCATAATATGTCCAGTAAAGGTAAAGGAAACATAGCAGCAACTGATTGGTTGGACTTAAACTGCAGGAACAGGTCCAGATTTTCACGTCTGGTATATGAAGGACTGTGTTGGTGTGTAAGAACATCTGTTAGTGGTGCTGTCAGCTTTCTTAAGCCGTCTGACAGGAGATGTTAGCATCCTGCCTGCTGTACATGTAGGGAGATTGCTAGCTGGCAGGAGCTGTCCCTCATAATATATAATCATCCTGTAATCAAGAGACATTCAATGTTCCTCAACGGATAAAAGCAAAATCTACTGATTTACTGTACAAAAAAAAAATCTACTTTGAATAACTTACATAACACCAGCCTATTTCAACAGAAGACAATACAATACACACCTTGAGTGTGTGTGTGCGTATGTGTGTGTGTGTGTGTGTGTGTGTGTGTGTGTGTGTGTGTGTGTGTGTGTGTGATATATATATATATATATATATAGTATACAAATGTGTACAAAAGTAGTACAAAATAAGTGGAAGTTGTCATTTTATGGATAATCTAATCTGAATGAGCCACTTGAGTTTAATGCAGTATTATTTTTATTTTGGATGGAGATATGTGTATATACATATGTTGCCTGCTAAACGACATTATTGTGTTATCTTTGGCAACCATTAAACATATATTAAAATGTTATCAATATTGTTTAAGTTATTTTTGTAAATGTATGCATACAAGTTATTTTACTTCTCCATACAACATGGCATCATCCCTACACATTTTACATATTTTTTAATAAGATGGTTCTTAACTGTGAGAACACACAAGACCACCCAGGATGACACCACTACTGTAGTGTAGTGATCATTCCTGTACAAAAGGTCAAACATTTTGTAGATCCACGAAAACGAATTGGACTGTTCTTTACAGGGGAAATAATGAAACCCTTGAGTGTCCTTTATTTTCGTTTGCTTTATTGGCAACACACTCAGCTGAACTCTTTAAGCCAGCTGGCTTGAGAGGCTGTTCCCTCTTTTTTAAATGACTTGATGGGGGTTCAGGTTTTAACCAGATACTTAAGGGAATCAAGCAGATATCAGCTGTTCTTCACATCATGTTAAAGTTAGTTTATAACTGGAAATTGCATTCTGTGACATTCTATTTTTCTTTCTATGTTATGGCTATGCTCAGAAAATATGTAAACACATTTTCAGCATCAGGGTTAGTATTTTGTTTTCTTCTGTGGCTGATTTGTTTTACTCAAAACAGCACATCCGCTTCCGGAGGGGTTTAACTAAATAAATCCCAACTCCAGCTTCATCCCCCACCCATCCCTTTAGAGTAAAACAAAAAAATTGGTTCAACAGTTTGGTGAGCATTTTTATTAACTTTTTAGGTCTGACTCAATTTAAGTACAGTAAAAGCAAACCAAAATACAGGCTCTCAGTTACTTTCTTTATTTCTGCCCGTTCTTTTTCTGTTCTGTTTCGACTTTTCTATCGGCCAGCAAACAATCAGCAGTTTTTATACACAATCTTGCAGGAGTTCAGTTCCCAGTGTGCTCACTTCCTCTGAGAAAATCATCAGCTTTTGTGGCACCACTTAAAAACCTTACTGCAGGTAAAAGCCTGGCTTCAAAATCACTTTAGGTGTCTTGGTTTTTTTAAGTACAACTACTATAAATTCAGCTTGATTGGGCATTTGATTAGGCACGGTGTAGTGCACGATATGGTTATTTGCTTACAATTGACGGCAATGCATTATCTGTTGTGACTGTTGAGCCTTAATCAAGCCTTAATTGTCAGTGAAGCCTGCTACAGTATTGTGGTCTACATAGCTGACACAAAGAAACCCAACATGATTTACAGTAGGCCTAATGTGTGACTTTACAACGAATTAGACGATCATAAAGTTATTCAACAAAACAAAAAGCAATCAGCAGGATTCTTAGCTTAGGTGATCACTCAACTGTTTCCTTTAGAATATAATAAGCAAAAATCCATACAGTCAGTAATTGGATTTCAGGGGAGGTGAAATTAGTAAAGATACTCCCTTCTACTGTAGGTGGAAATATGAGATGAGTGTGTGTGTGTGTATGTGTATGTTTGTATGTGTGAGTGTGTGTGTGTGTGTGTGTGTTTGTGTGTGTGTGTGTGTGGGGTGTGCACAGGAGGACCATGTGTGATGAATAATTTTATAATGCCCATTTCACTGTCTGATATCTTAAGTGGTAAAGTCACAAGGAGATAGTAATATCATGCTGTTGAGCCAATTGGATTGGAAAGTCATTTGGGTGTGTTTATGACTGGAGGAGGATGTCATTGGGTGGGATGTGGAGAATAAGTAATTTCGCAGTATCACATCCAATTTAGCAAATCTACTTTGTTTAAATACCGCACCTCACTTAGGCTTTAACCTAATCTCGCATTATAAGGTAACAGTAGAGTTGATACATGTATTACTGCCTCAATGTGATCTATTTCTAATTTAATAAAAGTTAAATATGTGGATATCGGAAAATCTGCTTTGGTGGACATTGTGGCTTAACATAGTTAAAGACTCAGACTGGATTTGAGTAATCTGGTGTTTTAAGACTGCAGCTGCAGCAGGACCAAAGGAAGAGTAAAGGAAGTAAAATCTCTTAAGAACCAGGTTTAAGGGAAGACCGGATTTCTATGGTAGGAAGGCTTAAATCTCTACACAAAATTCTACTGCCCTTCTTCATTTAAAGTTGTACCTGGTCAAGGTGCAAAGAGCAGCGAGTCGGCAGTACAGTCATACAATAAACCAAATATAGCCAAAGGTACGTGGACTCTCTAAAATGACATGTGATTTTTAAACATTTCATTCTAAAACCATGGACATTAACAAGCTGTTATACCAGCCTCCACTTTTCTGAGACGGCTTTAGGAAGATTTTGGAACCTGGCTGCAGGGATTTTCTCCCATTCAGCCGCAAGAGCATTAGTGAGGTCGCCCAATGGACGATAAGGCCTGGCTCAAAGTCGGTGTTCCAGTTTGTGCTTAAGCTGTTGGATAGGGGTTGAGGTCAGGGCTCTGTGCAGGCCAGTCAAGTTCTTCCACACGAAACTGGGCAACCCTTTTTTTGTGGACCTATGTGCATGGCGGGGGATTAGCATTTTGAAAGACAAGCTGATGGGCCTACACCAATCATGAAAAGGAGCCACAGACAAAAAGTACAGTCCATTATTTTCTTCTTGGATATTTTGTTGCTAAGGTTGTTGCTATAGGCAGCACACCTGTATTCCCAATATCCTAACCACCAGCTTTATTTATAGAGAAAGCAAAACACATGACCTCAGTTCAGCCAATGTAAAATCTTTTTTTGTAGTGGTATTTACACTGGCAAAGCTCACATTTGTGTATGAATATGTGACAAACATTTTTGGATTGCGATGGCGCTAGTGCAACATATAGAATTATGGATACTGTGCTTTACAGCAAATTCTTACAATAAAAAAAATCTCCCTGAGTTAATGTTGTGCAACTGCTGGAGTTCCAGCTTCAATTCAGTTTTAATAAAGAGCAATTCTTTGTCTGCCTGTGAGTGTTTGAGAAAATCAATCATATAAAAGCCCAAGAAAAGTTGTCTTCTGCCCATCTGTTATTGTCTCTGGGTTTCAAAAATAGATGAAAGAAAAGAAATGTTAGGAATGATTGACATGATTAAAATGAAAAACAAACATCTTGCATCTTACAGGCCAATTTACACAGGCAGTCTGACAAGGAGAGATGCTGAGAAAAGCAGCATCTGAGGCATAACACATAATATTATTTTCGAAAATTACTTTCAAATCAGATTCAGTAGGCTAGTTCTTTTTCATATAATTAACTAACTAAAGGCACGTCATTTTTAGCCATCCATTATGGTGTTTAGGGTACCCGTGCTCAATAGGATGGGTGCTGGGTCAAAGATACAGTTGTGTTCAAAATAATAGCAGTCCAACATCACTAACCTCATAAATCAATTTTTTTGGTAGAAGTGATATTTCTACATGGCAAATAGTTTACTAGTAAGTGTTAGAGTCATAGAAAACCAACAGACCCAACAGTCATGACATGCATGCTGCTCATTCTGTGTAATTGAATCTGTAATTGAAAGGGGCAGTTTTGTGTTCAATTAGTGAGGTGATTGATTCTGTGAAGAAACAGGTGTCAATTGTGGCCCATATTTAAGGAAGGAAGGAAGCACATGTTGTGCATGCTGGTTATAGTGCATTTCACACTGAAATACTCAGCAAAATGGGTCGTTCCAGACATTGCTCTGAGGAACAGCGGACTTTGATTAAAAAGTTCATTGGAGAGGGGAAAACATATAAAGAAGTGCAGAAAATTATAGGCTGCTCAGCCAAAATGATTTAAAATGCCTTGAAATGGCATCCAAAGCCTGAATGACGTGGGAAAAAACGGTCAACTACCATTTGAATGGATCGAATAGCCAAAATGGCAAAGGCTCAACCAATGATCAGCTCCAGGAAAATCAAAGAAGACTTAAAGTTACCTGTGAGTACTGTTACGATCAGAAGAAGGCTATGTGAAGCAAAGCTATCAGTTAGAAGCCTAGAAGGTCTAGGGGCTGCAGACAGTTTGTCCGACGACCCCCATGCACTGAATTCAAGCCACAGTACACTGTGAAGACAGTAAAGCATGGTGGTGCAAAAATCATGTTATGGGGATGTTTCTCATACTGTGGTGTTGGGCCTATTTATCGCATACCAGGGATCATGGATCAGTTTCAATACATCAAAATACTTGAAGAGGTCATGTTGCCTTATGCTGAAGAGGAAATGCCTTTGAAATGGGTCTTTCAACAAGACAATGACCCAAAACACACCAGTAAGCAAGCAAAGTCTTGGTTCCAGATGAACAAGATTGATGTTATGGAGTGGCCAGTCCAATCCCCAGACCTCAATCCCATAGAAAACTTGTGGGGTGACATCAAAAATGCTGTTTCTGAGGCAAAACCCAGTAATGCAGAGGAATTGTGGAATGTAATTCAATCGTCCTGGAATACCTGTTCACAGGTGCCAGAAGTCTGTCGACTTCATGCAACACAGATGTGAAGCAGTTCTCAGAAATAATGGTTATGAAACTAAATATTAGTGTAGTGATTCAAAGTAAAGCAAACCCTTGAGACATTTTTCAGTTTATACAGTAAGTGTTTGAGTTTGTAAAGAAAAATGCAAATACTGCTATTTTTTTGAACAGCCTAACATTCCTTTTTCTTCACTTTCTGTAAAGGTATAACACAAACTTGATCAATTT
This sequence comes from Sander lucioperca, assembly GCF_008315115.2. Lineage (NCBI taxonomy): Eukaryota > Metazoa > Chordata > Actinopteri > Perciformes > Percidae > Sander > Sander lucioperca. Next base: position 2,830,516 of record NC_050175.1, read on the forward strand.
TGGTCATGTTTTGATTTGGAATTGAATGTGCAGTGTTCCCAATGCATTGTTATTATGGAATTAAAATCTATTCTAAGGATTTTGAGCATTATTCACTTTTGTAAACACACTGCTATTATTCTGAACACAACTGTATGTCATTGACTATTTTTACATGCACACAATATTTCGGTTTTGCCCTTATCAAAACCCACAGACCTGATCGTAAACAGACAAGAAGCTGTAAACTGGCCATTAACCTTCGCAAACTGTGGTAAAAACCCTGATTGAGATGCATATTCCGAATGCGCTGTATACATATCCAAAGAATGCCTCTAAAACCTGAATATTAAAGGTCCTATGCCAGGCTGCTTTTTGGATGCTTTTATTTAGGCCTTAGTGGTCCCCTAATACTGTATCTGAAGTCTCTTTCCTGAAATTCAGCCTTGGTGCAGAATTACAGCCACTTTTCTCAAAGGCAGAGCAGGATACCCAGGGCTTGGTTTACACCTATCGCCATTTCTAGCCACTGGGGGACTATAGGCAGGCTGGGGGAACTCATATTAATGTTAAAAAAACCTCATAAAGTGACATTTTCATGCCATGGGACCTTTAACGCAAATCCCACATGTCTTAATCGGAAAATCCAAATTAGCTAGCAAATTCGGAATATTGTCATATTCGGAATAATAGTGGATCGGATATTAGTGTGCATGTAAACATACTCATTAAAACAAATACATCCACACTCCAGGATGATACATCCACACGCTTCCTTGTTTATCATCTGGCTCACAATACAGATGACATACACATTAACATTTCATCCTCCAAAGGGGTCAGCAGTGAATTAAGTTGTCCCAGTACCAGCCACAATGCAAACACTGACACATTATTTTGTCTATGTGGATGGAGGTGAATGATGTTGTTTTTGTGAAGCTTAAAAATAAATGACCAAAATTGAAATCTTCACTGCAACATATCTTTCCAGAATGTCCCTCGGGATAATTCTCATACCTCCTCCTCAATAACTTTAATAGGGATCAAATTGTTTTTTTTCAAGGAAACGTGTCAATGTTTTGAGCAGCAAAAAAATGTAATTCCATTCACTTCCATTGCTGAATTGGGTTGGCTGCAAACATTTAAAAAAGGCTGTACCTAAAACTAACTAATAACTGTAACTAGTTATGAATCTATGTAGTAGAGAAAATAATTTTCTTTTTTGTTATTTGAGAGAAGTGACTCTTTGAACAGACACGTGACCCTGCTTATTTGAAACATGCTATCCATCGATTCAGAAACCAGTCAACACACACGGCTGTGGAAGTTTATTCAAGGAGCTGAGGGTGATGTGGGGCTGTGTACTAATGCTACCATAGCTTTTCCCTCATGGCACATTAACTCTTACTTTTGTGGCCCCATATAATTTATCAACCTAAATCTTTGAGGACACAGGTAGTTAATAGTGGCTGCAAATCAACTCCAGCAGCTACAGGGTGTATCCTCGCTACCATTGCTGTAGCTGGAACTGAGCTTATTTCTGTTATTTTCCCATGACGCAGTAGATCCCTAAATAATGAACCTCAGTCACAGGTCACATATCATAAGGCTAGTGGGAGTATAAATTGCTTTTCTAAATCTTCTCCTTGCTGCCTTAAAGGTAGACCTACTTAAAAAGAATGTAGTATAACCTACATAATTCCTGTCCATATGCACGTAGTACATTGCATATTTGATGTATTGCATCATAGAACTTAATTAATCCATTTTTTGTTAGTTTACTCTCATTTGCTCATAGCAGGGATTTCAAGTGGTTTTACACGTTATGAATTGACCTTGTAAAGATACAGATGGGATATTTTAAAGCATTGCTGACAATATTGCTTTCACTTTTTCACATCAAGGATACTGCGGTGCTGGCATGTTGTCATACATTACTGCACAAAGTTAAGATTTGTTGTCCCAGAGTTTAAGACTAACCCCTCTCCCTGTTCATTCACTGACTCCTTTTAGATTCTCTGGCCAGCCCTGTCTCCTAAAAATGACGTTCCAATGCAATAAAACTGCATTCTCAATTCAGTTTTGAAAGAAACATCTTTTTCAGCAACAAGCGCATATTGTGAAACTGTGCTGTGCTCCATCTTTTCATCAGAAAACTTTTACAACAATTATGTGCATTCAAACTACCGCACGTGTACCACCGGAATACATTGGTACAGATCGGAGAATATGCAGGACACTTTATTACAGACGGAATACTCGACACACTACGCGAGCTTTGCCTGCTAAGGAGACCAGCATCTCAACGTGCGGTGTCACCCAATGCCGCTAGCCGGGGAAAGGGACCTCGACAGCGGTGTGCAGGAGTTCAAGGCGAGCTAGGTGGAAAGCTAACACTAGCCGGCCACCTGTTCCATCAATCCTGCTTGCAAGTGTCCTCTCATTAGACAACAAACTGGACTACATCCAACTTCAACGAAACTCCCAACGCGAGTTCAGAGACAGCTGTGTTTTTGTTGTTGTGGAAACATTGCTGAACAACAGTGTACCGGACTATCCAGCTACCAGGCCTGCTGCTCTGTCGCCGGGTAAGACTAGTGGAGGTGGGCTGTGTTAACACTAGAAGTGCCGGAATTCCATAACTACTAGAACTGCCGTGAGCGGTCATTTTGACCGCCAGATTCCAAACTCTATAATCTCTCATGATAAATACCTAATTGCAATATTGTATTATGTATTGTGTTAGGATATCTTTAGAAAAACGTAATAACACCGAAATGTACATTTTTACGAGTTTAATTATACATTTGAGTAGTAATACGTGTTTCAATTATTCATATCATGGCATAGTAAACCGTAATTATTTCATACATTCATATCCAGAAAAATATGGTGTGGAAATTCATTCAACTTAACTCATAACAGCCAAATAACAATTATAAGTATCTTATTTGAGCGCTGCTCGGACCGTGAGCCGCGGCCCTTTTTTCCTCCATAAACTCCGCTCTCAGCTGCTCTGCCAGTTGCTGCATGAAATTCCTCCGGACAATTTTACTGCTGGTGCACTCCTTGGAGAGGATGTGTGCAACGATTCCAGTCAGTTCGAGGATGTATAAAGTTATATGAACATGTAAACAGCCACCGGCCATCTACGTGTTCCGCGCCTTTCACAGAGCGAGCGCCCGGTGTTTGCCTTTTGATTCAGAACTGAGTCCATCCACGCCGTAGTAGCCTACGTTACCGACTCTGGCTTTGCCTTCGGCCCATCGGTGATGCCCACACTTGTTACTCGAGACCGCTAGTTACGTTGCTCTGACAGAGACTATGGTAGTTACTAAGCAACCAAGATGCATCTTCAACCGCGCGAAAAATTAAAAACAATACCGCGAAAATCCGAGCGGTCAATATGACCGTGTATGGCCGAAATAGGTAAAAGTGACTGTGTTTTCTTTGCCTTTTGTGTAATGTATATAAAAACAATTTTAAATTAAAATACAGACTCTTTTAGGAAAAGTCAGGCAGCAGCAGGATTGTATTTTTTTATTCAGCAAAGTTATTACACATATAAATTTCAAAACGGTCAAAATGACCGTCATGGCCGTTCTAGTGTTAACACAGACTTGCAGAAATGGGGTGCTTGTATCCAACTAACTGCTAACTGCTGGTGGAGTTTGTGATTGTTAAATGCCGACCATTCTACATTCCATGCAAATGTACGGCTGTGTTTATATACTCAGTGTTTACAGCCCACAAAGCGCTAATGCTAGTATGCGTTAGCTGAACTTTACGGAGCCTATAATGTGTGTGCACTAAATGTAGTTTCGTATGTCGTTTTTTTATAATGTCGTTTTTATATATTTTAAATGTGTAACACCACTTGAACCACGGTGAAACGTTGTTTTGTGTATATGGTTGAAATGACAATAAAACACACTTGAGTTGAGTTGACCGTCTCACTGTCTGTCTGTCTGTAAATGATAGGCGTGGCTTGGGAGTGGACTCTAAAGCAGCGAAGCAAGTGCATTCTGGGATTTGGTGTCTTTCATCCACATGAGCCAAAAACACATTTTCTGGCTTTTCTCGGCCTAAAAGCCTCCAATTTCTAAAAGAAATTCACATTTCTACTACATAAGTGACCCAATTTAAAGATATATTCATCTTTCCAATGGTGAAATATCCCTTTAAAGACCGTAACAGGCAGGTTGGGGTGGTGGATGGGTCAAACAACAACCGACTTTCACCCAGGAGACCAGGGTTTGTGCTCAGTTTGTCCTGTGTGTCACTTAAATGTACATCTTTTAACCCCAACCCCGATCTTTTCCTAATCATAACTAAGTGGTTTTACTATGTCTGTTGAAAAATTATGCCAAGGGGGTCCTGACCAAGCACCAGTATTTGATGACTGGGGGCTGAGAATGTTTGATTATAAATGTATTTGTTATATGTCAAAAACAAACGTAATCTGGGACAAAATCTGTTCCTCTTGAAATGTAATTGAGAATGCAGTTGAGTTGTTTGGGAACGTAATGTTTAGGAGACAGGGCTGCCTCCAAGGAACATGTTTCCTGCACTAGCAATTCCTATTTTCTAATGCTGTCACTTTGTTCTTTGCAGAGAATAACCCTATATATAAACTCTAATTATACTTTTCTAAATTGCTTCTTTAGCAATTTATGCCCAGTTGCTAGAGAAGGTTGTGCACTTTATTCTTTTGAGTCTCACACTACACTACACTCTTTCAGTAATGGTTTTCTCCTACTAGAATAAATGTACTGCTACGTTTCATACACAAGTGGCTAAAGCCAGGGTACCAGACTGAACTGTATAAATTGCATTTGTACTTTGACTGGCAAATGTGACCTTTCTATTTACATTGAAGTTGAATCTGTCTGTGTGCACATATTGCATCAAACACTCTTCCAAACACTTTGACAGGTTTCTCTGGCACTGCCTCAGCTTCCTCTCTGTGATGGTTTCCCTTTACAACAGACAGCCCTATTGTTGTGCATGGTTTGATTTTATTTTTATGATATTCTAGTAATCCCCAAAGGATAAATTCTGTAGTACAGTGCCACTGGGATTCAGTGTTTTTTTCAAGGACACTTCAGTCGGGTGAATGTTTGCTGTCACGGGGATTATTTGGGTTTAGACCTTGCCGTTGAAGGACAATCGCTGCTGCTCATTGCACCATCATGCTGCACTACTTTCATCCTAATGCAATTTTGTTTCTTGATTCACTGGGCAAGCAGTCTTTTTGAACATGATGCTGTTGTGGTCATTGATGTGATCCTATCCATACAATCTATAAGATGTTGATGGTGAACGATGACCAACCGATTATCTCCACATCCAATCCATTTTGATGACCTCCATCACATGTTTTAGCAGAACTCTGAAGGCAGTGTAGTTCAGCCAAAGAAGTGCATCTAAATAGTTTCAGTTACCGTAGTAAATTACATTTTTGAGACATTTCTATCAGAGCTTCTGTCTGCTTCCCCCCCCAAACAGAGAAACGTAGGTATGAATGGAATGTAGTTAACACATTTCTCAGGTCTATCTTTTTATAGAATTGCATTTTCTCCTGGGTTTCTTCAAAATGGGGATCAAATGCTTCTGCCATGCAACATTTATAATGTTCTGGAAAAATCTCAAGATAGCCATTCAGTCCATTATATACTCTGAGTCTTATTTTTGTAGGTTGTTTAAAACTTTCCGTCCCTGTGCTTTGCTCTCTCTCTTCTCTCAGACTTTCTCTGGCTCTCACTTTGTTGTATTTTTCAGATTAAAAATGTCAACTACTGTATAATTTCACAAATTGTGCTGATAACTCCCAATCCCCCCCCCCCCGGCTTTCCAATGCTAATTTATTTTTAAACTTTTGATTATAGTTTAGCCTTTTATGTAATTAATTTCAATTTAAAGTGCTCATATTGTGCTTTTTGGCTTTTCTCCTTTCCTTTATTGTGTTATATATCTTTTTGTGCACATTATAGGTTTACAAAGTGAAAAAGCTCAAAGTCCACCCCAAAGGAACTTACCATCTTCCAGAGAAAACACTGTTCACAAACTGCTCTAAATAGCTCTATTGTCCAGCCTTTACTTCCGTGACAAACGTGCGTCACTTTAAACGTACAATATGTAACTTTCTGCCGCTAGGGGTCTCTCAACCAAAACAATGGATGGTAAACACCAAGGGGGTAAGCCTCTCCTCGGACCGTGAACCTCCTATGGCTCCATTTTAATGCTACAAAGCCATCACCTCCCGTTAGCATTCCATTGACTGCCATTCATTTTGGCGCCACTTTGACAGCGAATAACTTTACATCTGAAGCGTTTAAAGACTCTATTTGTCCATTGTTTATTTCTAAAGAAACACGACAATGTATAAAAGGCTCCATTACCTTGTACCTCACGTTATGGCTCCTTAGCAGACATTTTTGTAAAAATAGGCTAACGATTGTGTCATAACCACGCGACTTACTGTGGTCCATTCTTATATACAGTCTATGGTAAACACGGACTTTTGATGATGTTGGGAAGTTGCGTGAAATTATGGGAGTTGTAGGTTTTTGTGCTGACATTAGCCAGCAGCTAAATCAAAATATTTCACATATCAATGTCACCTTTTGGCTGGTTTCAACACCGGGGTGGACGGGGTTTGTTGTAACGCTAGCTAGCTAGCTACTCAATGAGGCTGAGAGACGGGTGTGGGTGGGGATTGCCGGGGGAATCTCCGCGAGGACGTTTGATAGCCGTTGTGCAGCAGCAGAACATCTCCCAGCTGCCCGGAATGATCTCCCCTTCACTTTTCTGTAATCTCAACTTTTCGTTTTGGTGCTTAACCCACCTTTTGTCGGGTTAATTTAGCTAACCGTAAAGTCAGCTAAACGCAAAGGGGTGAGAAATTCGGCAGGGAGGAGATTTTCGGCACGGACACCAGTAGCGCTAACGGAGATGTAGCTAGCTAGCTAACGTTTGGATGGCCGCTGTTGTGACTCGGGTGCTAGGTCTGATATGGTCCGTTTTCATTAAACTGCCGTTAGCATCGTAAGCACCAGGCACTGGAGTTAAGTGCTGGCCGGGGGGATTGCTGTAAGTGGCTGGCTTCTAGCTGACTGGGGGCTAACGGTAACTATCTAGTTATATGTCCCGGGGCAGTTGTCAGCTTTCATCCCGACTGAGTCTCTCCCCGGGGGGAGTGAGGCAGACAGACCGGGGTGTGCTAGCTATCTGGCTAAATTAGCATTAGCTTAATCATCTATCTATACAGCTAACGTCAACGTTACTAGTGAACTTATTCGTGGGTTAGCCCAGTACTGTTAACCGTGGTCAAAACAATCATACTAAAAATAACTTTATGAGCATATTGAACAATTTTGTAATCCTATAATGTTATCCACCAAGCTTTAGCATTAACGTTAGCTACTTGTCAACCAGCACATTGTAGTAACGTTAAGCCGAATCAATATTGATATGTATCAATAAATAAGGTCTCTTTTGCACTCTATTACTCTGTTGTGGCATGTAATCAATCACAAAATGATGCTGCGTGGCAAAAAAAGCAGTATTACGGTTACAAGTATTATCTTCTGTGACATTGTATGATTTACAATTCCTCCTGGACATATCATCTGGGTGCTGTGTTTTGACGGAAGTTAAGAGTAACTAGAGGGTGAGAGGTTATATGACGCCACTGACGGGCGACTAAAGAAAACGCTCCAGGTCTGAAAATAAAATAACAGCTTTCTCTGAGTTTGACATTTGGTGGAAACATTTGGGATAGTGTAAAAACACAACTCATAAAAATATATAACATAGGTATGGTCGTTTTTAGACATTTTAATGCAAAAATGTTACATATTGTATCTTTAAGTCAATTTGATCTTTTCTGTATTTTGCTTACCTTTTCCTGGACTGTCTAACCTCACCATGCATTTTACTGTAAAGCTGTCTCCTGTAAATAATATATAATAACCATAAAAAAATAGTCTACATGTCACCATGTCTAAATGACAAAAAAACACATTTGCTAGTGCATTTGAAAGCAACCAATATCAGTTTAATCCTTTTCACAGTAGACATTTTGACTTGTAATAGCAGGAAAAGCACAGATGTAATTAATAACGGCTCAGTTTCATTCCAATCCTAGCCAGTACGCAGAATACCAGGACCTCCCCTAAGTGGATCAGTAATGTTATTACCATTAATTCCATCGGTGCTTTACCTGCTATGACATGTCAAAATGCCTTCCGTGAATAAGGTCTATTGTCAGGACTCTAATTGAAATGGAAAATGGTTCAGTTGACTGTGCAGTTTGAGTTTTCAATTTATTCTGCTTCGACAGTGGAATTTCTTTTTCTTTTTTGTAATCTATGTTTTCATGTTCTGTCCTTCACTTTGAATGGAAAAAAAATAAAGGCTGGTTAAATACACAGACTGTACACAGTTGCAGTTTATGGTCTTATTTATCATTCATCTCGATCTTATCAGGCATAACTATATTTTGGATGATAACTACATGGTACAACCATTTTCTGTACATGCTGCTGAGAGGATTCAAATATAATATTAAAAAACAAAACTGTTACTTAAAGTAACTTGTAACCTAAAGTGTTAAATGAACATTTGTCGTCATGTCTTTCATAAATCCTTTTAATAATTTCAATCTGTGCCAATGAATGCTCTGTTTCTTGCTGCTCTGTCAGGTGGCACATCCAAAGCTTGAGACCAGCCCAGTAACTTGTCTGTCTCAGGTTAAATTACTGTACTTTGCTTTGTCTGTTGAAACTTTAGTGCTTTTTGTACCTCTGGCTTTAGGTCTGGCTTTACCATAAGTGTAGTTAAAACTGGCAATTTGTATTTGACAGCTGAACAAAAAAGATCTTATTTAACTAAACATTCACCTTCTTTAGTGCCAAATGGTTATAATGAGAGTGATTGCCATGCTGCACTGACTGTGCCAAGTCATTAATGATCTATGCTGTGCTTTGTAAGAATCTAATTTGTTGCTGCTGTTTTGTGAGTCGGTCTGTATGGGACCTTTATTGATGAGGCAGAGCAGCGGGTTCTCTGAGGACAGCTGATCACAGTGCTATTAGAGGTGCACTGCTGTCTGAACCGGCAAAAACACCCATTTTTATAACTATTACTATTGCAACAATTACCACAACGACTATATGATTTGTATTATTGTTGTCCAGTTTCAAAATAATGTAAGGAGAATAGGAAATAGTAATAATGGTCATCAATATTCCTGCAATGTTTTTAAAATAATGGTTGGATAGTGGATAATTCTGGTTATTTTTACCATGGGTCTTATTTTGTCATGTTTTTCCAATCATGAGAATGGACTGTTTTCAGTGTTTGCCTTTCCACTGTACAGAGCGTTTTGTGCCTGCAGCATGTCAGAGGCAATGCTTTCAAATACATCCTCAGTATCCACCACCCACACAGAGCTAAAGCAGGCTCCCAGAGTGAACCCTGAAAAGCTCTTAAGACAATAACAATCACTCTGTAGTTCTCCTGCGTCCTTAAATAACTGTCATTACACAATTATTATGCTGTGTCCGAACATTACTGTTGTATTACATTGAATATAATCAATCATTTTGACATAGCCACAACTTGGCACGATGTGCTCACCAACCTCAACCTCCCATGTATCCTACATTTAATTACCATGTTGATGTAACTTGGTTCCCAGCAGTTTGCATTTACATGAACATAACATTTGTGTTTGTGCAGTTTACTTGATGCTAAAGCAAAATGTACATTTGATACTGATAAAACTCTGTTGAAGTTTTATTTTCATCTGTAACCACCAGTAATCTGCACTATTCAATAACATGTTTATTCATTCTAGTTATAAATGGGCATTTGGGAAGCTGTGTGCATTTTGTCAATTTGCATTCTGAGTAATAAGTCTAAGAAGAAGGGCTGCAGTTGCTGCAGTGGGGAGCTAATGGTTAAAAGGGTGTTGCCCTATTGGATGCATCTATGGTAGATAAAACATGATAATACTAGTGTGCCCTTCCAGTGGCTAAAATGTGATAAAGTGCCCTCTAGGGCAGTGATTCCCAACCAGGGGTACCTCTGCTGTTGCCAGGGGGTACGTGGAAAGATTGTAGAGCTCTACTGCTGTAATTTGAACATTTACAAATTATGATTTGATAAAAAAAGAATATATCCAGATATTAACATTAAGTCAACAACACCACATGTTGCAATTAGGTAAGAGAAAACTAGTTAGCAAGCAAGCACATAAGTTTAAGATAGTTAAAAGTAATGGCTAAACAGTTCAAATGATTAGTTCTAAGTAATGTACTGGATACATGTTTGAAATAGATAGCTAAAAGAAATGTTAGTGGATAAATGGTTGAAATAGTTAGCTTCACTCTAAGTAGTAGTAGCCTAGTAGGCTAGAAGTAGTATTGCTGACCAAACCAACCTTAATTTTGACAGTTCAATTTTATGAAAACTTGTTCTATATAATGAATAGTGTTATACATTTGGAACATACATTGGGAATCAATGAAGGGGTACGTGAGTTCATCTGACAGGGCTGTGGGGGAAACTCGGACCAAAAAGTTTGGGCAGCACTGCTCTAGGGTGCCCTGCCAGTTGAGAAACATGATAAAGTGCCCTCTAGGGTGCCCTTCTAGTGGAGAAATATAGAAATGATAAAATGGTGCCCCACCATATGCTTGTGCCCTTTTTATTTTTTTGGCCCCTGCCCCTAAGACAGCCTGAGTCCACCACTGCACACAGGCTAAACCCCCACACTCCGCCCTCTTCAGGTGTTGGCAGTGTGCCTAAAATAAACCATGAATCAACCCTGTGAGGAAATTAATTCCCTCCGTTACCATGTGTCAATGTCACTGCTGTACACAGTGAAGGAGGCTGCCCTACATAGTCAATCTCCATAAAGAACTGCTCACTAAGTGTGTGTATATGCATGTTCTTGTGTGTGTGTGTGTGTGTGTGTGTGTGTGTGTGTTTGTGTGTTTACTGGCATGCATGTGTGCACATTTAGAGAGTGACAGTTTGGTAATGAGGGGGGACGTCAGAGAAGAGGCTGGTAGTGATGCGCTGTCAATGTGGATCTTCTCAAGGTCTGATCAGACTCCTCAGTCTCATGTCTCTTCAGGCCAACTGCCCAGACCTTCAAGGACATCGACAAAAGTGCATGCCACCCAGAAGAGCTTATTTATTTATCTGTGCTACACATTTTGTCTGTGTGTTTGTAAAGGAGAAGTCCCGCAGAGGCCATTGATCTATCCTTCTAGGGGTGATCTATCCAAGAAAGCAACATCCAGGACAGCAGAAGAGTTACAAATGAAGAACACGGAGCAACATGCAAAAGCCAATTTCAATCAAAGTCACATGGGAGAGAAAGAGAGCTAAGTAAACAAGTCATGTGTAACACTTCCTCCCTTCTCCTTTGCTTTGGCTTTCTCTCCCTTTGTGTCCTACCCACACTATTTTATATGCTACGTTACACACAAAGTACAGAGAATATGGTTTAGTTTTTTTCTTAACAATATATAAAAGTGTGTTGATTTTGGTAAATAACAACATATTTTAAGGCACCATGAATTTTCTCTCTGTGGGAGCAGGGTTTGTTTCCTGACTTCACATTGCAGTTCAGCTGAAAACAAATTTGGACCAGTTTGGTACAGGAGAACTCACATACTGTCTGGTCCACATAGGTTTTGAAAATGCGTTTATGTTGCTAAATTTTGAGGCAACCTGTCCCCTGATTTGGAAAAAAATTACCAGCAAGAAAGCCATTCTTACATATTTCTCAAGAAAATAGCAGAGATAAAATATCTCATGGATGTGTGAGATTATAATAACAATCAAACCCAGCTTCATTCCACATTCTTATGATAATAATGGATATAATAATGAAACATTTTTACAGTTGACTGATTGTGTGTGAAGCTAATTTTATATTAAGGTTATGTCAGAAAACTGGGGTTTAAGAAAAAACACCTGGCATGGTAACTGTAGTGGTAACTGAAACCTAATGGGGCATTTGATTTTATCTTTTTAATCCTAAGATATCCTGAGTTCCAGTTTATAATTGAATGCATAATCAAAGCTAAATTGAGTGTGAGAGAGTGCAGGGTCACAAAAATCATTATTGAAGACTCAAGCTCTAGAGGCCTGTTGGTAACAACAATGACTGATCTTTTTAGGACTATTTGTTTCTTTGTTTTGACCCTGCAGACTCGGGCGGTTTAGCTGTTCTCTTATGGTCATTTAGAATACTTGTTATTGGACGCTTGTGCCGTCTGGTCAATCCATCATGCAATACTGGAGGACTGTGATGGAGGATGAATGAACTCCAGTACTGCTACATCACCTCGCAATGACGTTCAAACAATTTCTTCAGCTATTCCGAGCAGTAGCAAAACAAAACAAAGTCAAATGAGTCAACAAACCAAATCTCCTGGGAACAATCAGACATCAGGCGTGACTCTGGCCAGCTTCTGTGGCACAGCTCCAACCAACCTCTCTTTTTCTGCCGGAGGTCAACCCATTGAATTTCATAAAACTCGCATAATTAACTGACTCCTATCTCAGCAAATGATCCAGCTCCTTGCATCCCACATGTAAACAAATCCATATTTGTACTCCAGCCTGCAGGGTGTGTAGAAAGAGGTGATATGTATTCAGCATCACAAACACTGAGTCATATTAAAATGTCTATCTTGAAGACCTGTGGCTGTATTTTCTGTTTAGGTAAAATGTTGCCCCATTAAGGTATTTTATTGTAAAAGCCATGGCACTCACTGGAGACAAGGTAGTAATTGATACAGCTATTCAGGTCTAATTTGCTCATGTTGAAAACCCATCAAACAGGAAAGTGATTTTTTTTTTCCTCAGAAACAAAACAGGGGGTGTATTGTGTGAAGGTTAAATCTTAAATTGAGAGACATGCATGATAGCTTTTGCATTACATTATTGTGTACACACACAGTGTCACACAAAGATAGTGAGGATCCCTAAATGTTGACTATCTAAGCTGCTAATGGGGTGCATTGTAGAATTAGTAAAATTGAATCATGATATAATTAAATGATGGGCCTGTAAAATAAATCCTAAAAGAGACCAGAAATCGATACCATTTGTCATTTCTTCATACACTTGTAACAACCTAGGTTTATGTTAACTGACAGGGGACTTCTTGTGGTTATGTGAATGATGAGCTTTTGTCAGATGCAAAGGTGAGTATGATGTAGTTGGATGGTGTTATAGCGACACAAACCCACTTAGAAAGGAAGTTGATGTGTATGGTGTACAATGTGTCTGTAATATTTCCATAGCATTAATAAAGTAGTTTTGGTTACAAAATTAAACCATGTGTGGAAGATTAGGAAATAGATTTTTGGAACAGCAACATATATTTGTTTAAAGGTGCTCTAAGCGATGTTACACGTTTTTTAGGCTACAACATTTTTTGTCACATACAGCAAACATCTCCTCACTATCCGTGAGCTGCCTGTCCCCTGAACACACTGTAAAAAAATGCGGTCTCTGCAGACAGCCTAGGCTCCACAAACGCCAACAAAAACAAATTGTGCCAACCTGCATCACGAAACATAACAAACAGTGTTCCAGCCAATAACCGACAAGAAGGATTTGAGGGTGGTTGTTGGGGGATTAGTGCACGGAAGCACGGAAGGGAGGGGGAAGGGACGGGACGAGGAGGATGGAGGGGCGAGCTAGCCTCGTTTTGTTTGAAAATACTTCGAACGTCAACAAGAAGTGCCATCACCCAACATCGCTTAGAGCACCTTAGACCTTTAAAGGTGCTATCAAATTACTGGTTTTGTTGTTAGGTATCCAAACTAGTTGAATTATTAAGATAAACACTGTCAAAAACAAACGACAAAAAGCAAACATGGATCCAAAAGATATGCAACATTACCACAATGGTCCATTACTATGATTCAAAATGTATCTTGTACTGTGTGGTTCAGCTTCATTCAGTTTATCGCTTCAGTCAGGTAAAAAAGGGATTACATTGTTTTTCAGTGTGTGGGAAAAAAATCCTCCACTACACACCCACAAATCAAAATTTATTTAGCAGATATAATCCCCTCGCTGCACATCTGTTTATGATTATCAAGCAATAAAACCGATTGAACTTTTTTTTTTTACAGTATGTCCGAGAGAAGGGCTTCCAGATTTTTAGAAAATGTTGTAGATTAGCCAATCACTACACATTTGTTTTTACAAGTACACATAATGAATGTTAATCTTAATCCATGAGGAATGAGAAGGAGAAGTATCATCGACATAAAGTTTCTTGCCAATTAAGTTACAAAACCAATAACATGTATTCTCTGTTTTGGTATTCACAAAGACATAGACACCTCAAAGTGTAACCCCATGGAAAAAGCTCCAGTCAGCTTCTGAAGCCTAACAAGAAAACAAATTGCTGTTTGAACTGTTTACAGAACCTCAGAGATGTACTAAATGCAATTTTAGAGTGGCGAAGGGAATTAATACGGTTAATGAGGCAGGTTACAGGAATAGTCCTTTATAGTTATCCTCCTCTGAGTTACAGGGTGACCTCTCTAATCAAACCCAACACTGCAGTACTCAGAGGATCGCTGGCCTGTTGGCTCCGCAAATTTAGCAAAGCCACACTCCCGGGAGGTTCCGATCCGTGTAACAAACCAATCAAGGCACCTTCTGATAACAAATGGACTCTGGAATTAGCTCCCACATCTGCACGTAAAACAAATATGCTTCAGAAATGCATAACCTTGAAGTTCATTTTAAAAAAGCACCCATTGGGAGCAATGCTATTTCAGGGAGGGCACTATTACTGTTCATAGGCAAGGCAAGTTTATGTTTATAGCACATCTCAGCAGCAAGTCAATTCAAGTGCTTTACCTAAAACATTAAAGAGACATTAGAAACACTTAAATGCAAATTTTAAAGAGAATAGAAGATAAAAAAAAACAAGCTAAAATAGAATAAGATTAGAATAAGTTTAAAGGTTTTCCAAATTCTGCTGAGACATACATAAGTCATAATGTAATTGTCTCAATGTGGCTGTTGAAATCTAGGTCTGAGTCTATGACTACACCAAGATTTCTGGCTTTGTTCCTGTTGTTTTTAACATTGCCGGCTGAAAATGAGGATTGGCAAAAGGTTTGAAAATCTTAAGAATCTAAGTTATCAGAAGCCAGTAATGCAGATATAATTACATTTAACTGGCATGTAACACAATTTAGCACGTATACTTTCCCCTTGTAACCAGTTATTAGTTTATGGTTGTAGAAAAAGTAATTTTCGAACTTCAAATTTAAAGGTTATCGCTCCTTAAGGCTCAATATTGGCTGTGGAGTATTTGTATGGCCATTCTGTTTTGGGAGATGACAGATGGCAAGATAGATTCCATGCCTAAGAGCTTACAGCTTAACGTTTACATTTAACAAATTGAATTTAGAGTGTGAGATGTACTGTTAGAAGCCTAGTAAGTCAGAGACAAGAGAAAGTTTTGGTATAAAATCCTAAATGCCAGCTGCAATACAAACTGACACATTAAGTACATTTTGGATGAATGCATTGTTCATTGATTACTGATGCTAAACTACTGCCTGTGTGTTTGTAAGATGAAAAATGAATCCACACACTACTCCTTTATCTATTAAATGGCATACTCTGTTGGCCGGATAGAAAGGGGAATTGCATTGCTGTTTCTGTTTTGTGTTTATTGATTTGTCTATCGCACTTAATACAGTGGAATACTCTCATCTTTGAGATTGCTGCAGATCAGCTGCTTTTGAGGCTAATGCATGTAATTGGATTCACCTTATTGTTGCTCAATAATTGATCCAATGATTAATACTTGTACTGCTGTATTAGTGGAGTTCAAATTAAAAAAAAATATGTAATGTAATAATGTCTGGCAATATCATGAATACATTAAAAACAATAATATTTATTTTTAGTGTAATTCCTTCTTTCTGCATCTGATTTTTAAATTGCTTTGTATAATAAATATATTCCCATACCATTATGCTGTGGTTAGTTCAAAGAAAACAGTGAACCTGAATTTGCTTTATTTTTTGCTTTTTAGGTTTTAAGGTAATGTATTTTAATCAGGAGAGACTTTGTTGCAGATATGCAAAGATTTATTGTACGAATGCATAATATGACATGCACAGTCTTTGGAGATTAGACTCCATCATTATGAAATTATATATATTTAGGGGGTTAGAAAACCAGAAGCTGATCCCCCGATGGAGTCTAGACACTGATGGTGGTGTGAGGAACCCGAAGACCGAACCGAGGAGCCGAAGGCAGTCTTGCCGGAGGAGGAACCAGGAGGCGTGCAAGATGAAGACCGGAGGAGCAAGGGGAGGAGGAGGGTTGTGTTCTTAGCCTGAAATGACAACTGAGCAGCAGAGAGAGACAGGTTTAAAACAGGGATGTCATGCTGTGATTGGCTTGTGAAATTCAAGGCCGCTTCTGATTGGTTAAAATAAAAGTGAACGCCTCTAACAGCTGTTCAGTTTTAGAAGAGAGAGAAATGTGATTAAGCCTTCCTGCAAGAATTTATGCTGAGCTCTATTACAGACAATAGTACCTAACCTTGGAGAAACATAGGCCAGGTGTTGAAACATAGTAAAGCCTATTCAGTGTTGGTTAGGGTTGGATTGGTTCACATTTGAACCGATACCGATACTTGGATTTTGGTACTGGTTTGGTGTCTCTCGCTTACCACCACTATTTGACTGTCCCTGTGTTCTCTACATGAAGACTCACACAGATGTTGCTACAGGCAAACCTGCACGGCCAGTCTTTGCGCCGCAACAATTGGACCCAAAGTACGTGATGACGTCATTTCTGGCTCACCACAGTGAACATAAAGCTAGCTTTACCGCAGCTCTGCATGCACGTGTGTGGGTTGGAACTGAGCCCCGCTCTCTGCCAAACATGCAGAGGAGAGGACAGAGAAGCTTGCACTTATGGGCTCCCTCAGCTACAGAAACGTGAGTCATAAAGGCCGTTTTATGCTTCTGCGTCGAATCGACAGCGTACCCCCACAGACCCCTCTGCATCTATGCCAGACCCTACGCCGTAGCCTGACATGCACCTCTCGAAAAATGTAACTACAGGTTGCAACGACGCACGTCGCTTGGCCGTGGCTTGGTAGTGTTGCATTTCCCTCGACTCATTTCCTGGTTCTCCTTCTCCATAAATAACATGAAATCAAGGAGAGGGTTAACGTTTCCTGCTACAGATTTCCCACCTTGGTCAGAAAACACAGGGGAGACAATTTGTTTCTCTCACTATGACTCTAGAGTCGGTACTCCCTCCGAAGCTAATCACCGTCACTCTCTCACTTCTCCCTCGTTCTATCACCCGCTACCTACACACACACATGCCGGCTCAACGCACACACCAGCGCACAAGTATAAACATCAGGCCTCGAAAGCTCTGCGTGGAGCCTCCGCAGAACCATAAAACAAGCTTTACTCTGTCCTACTGATGTAATTCAGTGGGTACCTTGAAAAGTAGAGTTTAGTACCCAATCCTAGTGTTGGTCTTGGCCTCCTGGACACCGCTAGTCAGCCCGCATGTAGTTGCATGTTGCTCTGAAGGTTTGGATCCTGGCATATCTGCTTGTATGTTAAATTTTACAAAAATAAATGTAAAAAAAAACAAAACAGAATTTGAGCAGTTTGTAGAAGGTAATGCATTCTTATCACCACTTACTGTAAAGCCAGTGTGATTTAAATGCATGATTTTGAGCAGATAGATGCTGTTTACAGTACAACTATATATATATATATATTTTTTTTTTTAATATTTTATCATATTTAAAATCCAGCATAACAGGATATGTTAATCATGTTATACACACGTGTGAATTAAGAGACTCAAACTGTACATATATCCATTTTTGAGTGTGTGTAAGATAATGCTGTAGTGAAGGAACATGATGTGATTGATTTGATATACAGTACTTTATTGCCTCTGCAGGGAAACATATTGTCGACTTGCAGCACTATTGATCTACCATGATTACAAAGCACCAGTGAGTCAATAGTGTAAAAAATACCATCAGATGGAAAATATGACCAACATAGTAAAAATATATTTTCAACAGAGAAGACTCAAGTGAACATTTAAGACAAATATCCTACACATTCCCTAAATAGTATTAAATAGAAAATGTTATCCACATCACACATCCACACAACACATTGTTATACTTGTGGGAATCATGTTGATTTTGGTGAGAGGTCGGTGTTCAGTCACATGGGAAGTGGGAACCTGTAAATACTTTCAGATTACACATTTTTCTTTTCGCACAACATGGTATCACTGTACTGTGATCTCAGCATAATTGACCCTTCCAAGTAAAAGAGAATACAAAGTCTGCTTCTCAACAGTATTTTCCGGCAATCAGCAAGCGCAACCACCTCCGCACTCCAGCAGAATCCATAAACCTTATTCAAGATTACAAACATATTACTACATCCACAGTTTGGTGCATTGGGGTCAGTGGTGTCATGACAACTAATTAATTTATTAAAACCAAAATAACTCCAGCCTTTCTCCAATGCATACATGACCCATTTCTCTTTAATATAGCAATGTAGAACTTTCACATGGGACTCCAGAAGGAAGGCAATATATGCCCTAAATGCAGCAGATGATTTAGCACTTCCATCTGTTCCATAATTGGTTGTATTCAATACATTAAAATAACACCTAATAACACTAACCTATTCCCTAGCTTCAGTGTTATTCTGGTCTGCACAAAGGTGTACTGTATTATCAATACACAAAGCGCGATACCTGACACAGTTAGTGCATTTTCCCTGTGTAGAAGTTAAAGACTACATGCATTATTGTGTTCGACACTGAGGATATCTGAGACGGTGGTCTGGTTCAAATGAGTTACGTTTTATTTCATTGTGAAATTGAGAATGACACTCAGACTAAATCGTTTAGTCTATTTCTTTGTATTGCGAAATTGAAATGAAATATGGACTATTACAATCAATAATATGTTGAAATTAATTAAAAGGACTCCATTTCTGTAAAAAAAAAAAAATCATCTCTGTTTGTTGTGTGCGTGTGTCAAGTTATAGCCTAGGCCTACCGTGCGCATATACTGCGCAAAAGCGCCTAGACTATTTAATTGTATTGCCTTGTTAGGCTATGTGCAGGGTGTGCCAACTTTTTTTTATGAGATAGAGAGACCCCCTTAAAGACAAAAAGATAATTCAAGCACTGGTTTAAAAGCAGTTTGAAAGGGGCAGGATGACATGACCGCCAATTTCGGCAGACACGAGTGATATTTCTCAACCCGACTCTGAATATTTGTCAACAGATAGCTTAAATAGAAAAGTTGAAGTCTGTCATTCTCCCTCCTTTTATGTTGCTGCCCTTGCCTTCTTTGGTGAATGTTTGGCTGAAAATGCTTCTCAACTAATCTACACAAGGCTAATTTACTATGTTCAGTTTACCACTTAAAATTCAGTACCTCCAACTCCAAGTCACTGTTGTAGTTACAGTAATACTAAATGTTAGAAAGTCTTGATAGTATTCCTCTCATGCAGTTTATGTACAACACAAGTGGACACGATGCTCCAGACTTCAGCTGCAGGATGATGACAATGTGTCATCAGAACGTCACTCAGCATCATTCAACAACTAAAGAGCCAAGGGGAACTTCCAATTGTTTCATTGTTAAGTGTCACGTTGTCAGTTAGCTTCACATGATGGATGGCTGTATTGACAGCGCTGTTCGATTCAGCCTAGCCCAATAGGCAGGAGGACATTTAAAAGGTCTACTGTGGCATCCTAAGACCTGAGGCGACAATAAATTTGACACTGCTTGGACAAGCCCGCCTTCGGTGATTTAGCCCCCAGGGCTTATCCGTCAAAATTTCTCTGTTGGCGTATGCAATAACATCAAAGACCTTGGTCTGTATCTCACTTGACAAGGGATTCCTTAGTCTTTTTTTTAAGATTATTTTTTGGGGTATTTTTAGGCCTTTATTTTCACAGGACAGATGAATACATGAAAGGGGACAAAGAGGGGGAATGACATGCAGCAAAGGGCCGCAGTCGAACCGCTCTACCAACTGAGCTAACCCGGCCACTTCCTTAGTCTTTTAACAATAACTTTAGATGGCTGGAAAGGCTGTCTGGAGTATAATTTTTGTCTCCATTGTAGATATGTGAAAAAAAAAAGGTTATTTCATCCGTAGTGACGCACTTTCGACACACAGGCATTATACAACAGTAGCAGCCAAAGATAAACATATGTCTCAGCAACTTCCCCATTTTCAACAGTGCTGCATTGTATGACTATTTTAGTTGGTACATGGAAAACTGTTCAGCACCTTCACCTACTTGTGTTTTGTGATATTATAGAAAAAATGTTCCCTTTATTTTAAAGATAATTTCTCTTGTTAGCAATCCAAACACTCCCCACATTTCCCCCTATTTCTAGTGAGATGAACAGATCCACATTTGACAAAGATGAATGAAAGTTTCCACACAGGAAGTAGTTATAAACATACAGTGCTGGTGCCAGATATACAGTAGATGGCTCTTCTGAATTGCCTTGCCAGATAAATTGAGCATATTTGCCATTCTGATATAACTATAGCTGACACACATATTGCCAGTGTTATGCCTTGGGCATAAACACAATTACACAAACGCTTGCTTTTAGGTACATTTGGCCAGAAACAGAACAAGTTTCCTGTTGAAAATTAAATTTTCCATGACATCACACTAAGGCATGTAAGGGTTAATGCCCGACGAGGTGTCCATTGTCAGGTATTAATGGACGACGGCGAGGCGTGAACCGTCCGACGCGCAAGTCCGCCGAAGTCCATTAATATCTGACAATGGACACCTCGTCGGGCATTAACCCGCTTATACCATGGTCACTTGCCAAATAACATATTGTTAAAACATTAGTTTATATTTTAATTAGTTTTACAAACAATAACTCTGTTTCCCTGGTTACACCTGACGGTTTGACTAATACCTGGAACAATCATTCCCATCCTATAAGGTTCTTATGCAGTGCAAACATTGTTCAGTCCTCCAGGAAATAGGATGGACCTTAGATACAACTTGCCTCCCTTAGCAACGGGAGATATTTATAGTCCGCTCAGTTCATAGAACACTTCAGTTTAGCTAGAAGCCAGAAAGCTAACGCTATGCTAGCAAGATCCAAAGTCAATAACATTGTGTACAGTTGGTAATCAGTAAAAATAACCTGACAGTATGTTGAACAACAAGACAAGCTAGCTATGCAGCCAGCCGATGTGTAACGTTACTGTCGGCCACAGCCTGAAGTGGCGACCTGAACAGTGAACGGGATGATTTCACCAGAACTCCTTTAGTTGGTGTCCACTTTTTTATGGACACCCTGCAGCCAATCAGAATCGAGAATTCACCCAGACCATGGTATAATACCGAATAGTGCAGTTTATTGTGATCAACTACTCCCCAAAAGTTGACAAATAGTTTGCGGCAAATATTTGTTTCGATTGTACATGGTGGACAAAGAACAAAAACAAGACAAGCCTAATTATTTTTTTTAAATTAACAACAGTTAAGTATCTAATAATTTAAGCTTCAAAGTAAATGGTGGATCTAAAAAGCTGTCACCAGCACATGAAGTCTGTCTCATGCTTTTAGCAGAAGATCCTAAATCACACTTCAACATTTTCTTTCATGACATCTGAGCCATCGCCAGTTCAATTTCTAGTCTGCTTTCATCTGTCAAAGAAGCTCCCCTTCCTTGCTTTTCCCTCTCCCTCTCCCTCTCTCCCTCTCCCACCCTGCAACACAACATAGCTGTAACCCCTCAGTCCCTCAACAGGGCAGTGTTGCTGTCATCCGCTCTAAATGCCTTTCAGAGGTAGAGAGGGGGCTCACTCTGATCCAAGTGCTGCCTGGATCATTAAGGGACCCTGTGGCTCAAGCTTCTGTCAGTGATCATTTCCAATTAGGTCTCCATTTTGCACCACACATACCTTATCCTCCATGGGGGACAGTGGTTCATACTGCAAAATCACTCAGGTGGGGAGAGAGCCATTAGGATGAGCGTTCATATGCTAACCTTCGTCGCCCAGAGAGAAATGGGACACATTTCTGAGGTAATGAACTCAGATTGACTAATTAGAATGAGCTTTTGGCATTGGGAATTCTGTTGATTTTGTGAGAGCGAAAGCTGGAAGATTGGAGTGTGGGACTAAATGACTCATCAAGACATAATCGCCTCTTCAGGTGAATCCATTTTCAACATCTATTCAAATAATCTCAAGTAAGAGTGTACTCATAAGTGATGCCCTTCCCCGAAAGTGGT
Organism: Sander lucioperca; assembly: GCF_008315115.2. NCBI lineage: Eukaryota > Metazoa > Chordata > Actinopteri > Perciformes > Percidae > Sander > Sander lucioperca. Next base: position 2,852,870 of record NC_050175.1, read on the forward strand.
CGGTGAGTGAGATAAATTACCCAGAAATCAATAGTGTGTAGTTGCACTGTATGAATACACTGTCAAAACAAAAAGTGCTTAAAATTCCAATTACCTTTCCTTGTGTTTAGAGCATATGTGGTTCTTGTCTCTTACTAAATCGCTATGGCAACATAGAGCATTTCTATTCTATTTATATTATCTTTCTGCTATGTAGACGAATACGGATTAATCTAGAGTGCATCTAGAATATATTTCTTTGCAAAGTGGGGAATTCAGTACTTTCTAGCACTTAAAAGGAAGCAGATGGAAGCAATTTTCCTTCTGATGCTGCATCATATTCAGCACTGATTAGATTACCATTGTTTCTATGTTGAGATTTATCAGAGTCAAATTATATTCATCATAGTTCATGGTCTGTTCCATATAAGGGACAGATGTGATGTGAGAAATACAAGAAATGCTGTATACTGCTCTGTAAAATTTGTCGCTAGTTGTCAGCCCTTAAAAGCCCATAACTTCACTCATTGTTGTTGAAAGCTCAATAAGCATTGTCTTTGGTTAGAAGCATCAATAGGTGTAGACCATGTTTACTTATAGGGGACTAGCAATTTGTCAAGCTTAACCAGTACTAAGCACACTCAACACGTGCCGGCAAATTACACAGGCAATGCTCTTTAGCCATATCACTCCCATTTTATCGTCGTTACATTGGCTTCCTATCAAGTTCAGGATGGATTTTAAGGTTCTTGTTCTGACATATAGAGCTTTGCATGGTCAGGCACCTATATGTACGTATCTGACCTGATCCATCCTTATATCACCAGTAGGTCACTTAGGTCTTGAACAGGGATTACTGGTTGTCCCTTGTACTCGACAAATAACAAAAGATGACCGTGCCTTTGAAGTGGTTGCTCCGAAGCTGTGGAACACTATTAACATATGATCTGTGGTATCTGTTGATGCTTTTTAAAAGCAGCTGAAGACTCACCTATTTCTACTGGCCCTGTCTCATGTTGGCAAGTTTTTTTTTTTTTTTTTTTTTCATTGAAATGGATGACAGAGAAGGAAATAAAGCATAGAATGACCCCATTCTGGACCTTAACGTGCAGTGTTCGAGGGGATGCATGACAGGCTTGTTTGAAACATAGTGCTCCTACAAGCCCTCAAAGGAAAATTCTGCACAGGTAGACCCACAGAGCATATAGATTACTAACACGCTTCACTAAAGATAGCGCCAGCAACAGGGCTTTCTTCAGAGACAGCAGCTTAAGGGAAGTCTCGCCGGGTGCATATGGCTCATTGGCGAGCTCCCCGAGCACCACAGAAAGATGCCACTTTGGGACAGATGGGGAAAGAGTCAGCCTTAGTAGCATCGCTCCCTGCACAAACTGTTTCTTAAAAGAGGGTGACTGAACACCGACCTCTCACCAAAATCAACATGATGCACACATGCTATGGTGGAATGTGACATGCATGGCCTTGCATGAAGATATGGACTCAGCCAGTGCAGTCTAGATAGTCTGCACCACAGAGGAGGACAAACCAAATATTCACTGATGCTGTGTGCCTTTCAGTTGTCAATAAATAGCAACTACTGTAACAATCGCAGGGGTCACCTAATGCTCTAAGGTAATTTAAGGGAGTTAAGATTTTACAAACACCAGGAATGTGGACAACTTTGAAATAGTGAATATTCTCTAATGCTCAACTTCCTGGGTCTTTTCATTATTGAAATGGAGGCAAACTGAGAATCCCTGCTGCCAGCTGATGTGAGCCATAATCATGCAGTTCTCTGCCCTCACCAACACACACTTGCCACTCAGCAATGGATTGAAGCGTTTGAAGACCTGTGGCACTGCATCCATCCCCAGAAGATTGATATGGGGGAACTCCTCCGGAGCCATCTTGCCACCCACTGCTCTAATCATGCAAGTGCCTCCCCATCTCAACAGGAATGCATTCATCAGTTCTCCACACACGTAGGTCACTGGAGGACACTCTACCCCAACTCTGCCCCATGTCAAAACACAAACATTCTTTCTGTTGTTCAGTCGCTGGCTAATCAGTGCACCTCATGTATGAAATATAGAGGTAGTCCCTGAAGTGAAGGGGGAGAGACCAAAAATGTTTAGATCCCGTTTAAATTGAGGCATGAATTGCACATATGCTGTACGTCAATTTAAAAGATACATTTTACAAGTGAAGAAAGTCACAGTTTGTTGTAGTGCCGCTTAGTTTAGTGTCAAACCGCTCAGTGAAATACATATCTTGTCTCGCACAATTTACTTCACCTTGCTTGATGCTCGGCTTGCTCGCTAGCTAGCTAGCTTAGCTCTGTTCCACAACAAATGTAATGTTTTCTTACCTGATGTGTTTTAGTCAGCAAAGTTTTATCAGCCAAGAAGCAAAAGAACAAGCAAGACCCGTTGCTCGTGTGAGTAACGTTACATCCCGGTATGAAACACACAGGCATTGTAGCTTCAGCGAGACGACTGAAAAGAGTAGTCTTTCTAAATACATACTTTAACATTATACTTCAACAGTTTTGTGACAAACTGAGACTTTCTTCACTTGCAAAATTATCTTTTACATTGACAAACATCTTATGTGTACTTTATGGCTCAATACAAACGGGACCTCTCTCCGTTCACAACCGTACATATTTTTTCTGAAATAAGGTCCTATGGTGGTCCACTGGACTTTGTCTCTCTATACAGCTGCACTTTGCATGCACTTTTTCAAATACCAGAGACAAACACATTGCATCCTCAACTTGCATGGAACACAGACTATTTAATTTGATATGATGGCAGTAATACCAATACAATAGTATGTTTACACAACACATGTTGTGGCATGGCCTGCTGACATGTTCATAATAATCATCTTTATATTTTTGCATGAAGAAAACTATATCCTTACTACAGCCTATGGGCAATGCTGCCATTTTCTTATGGAGACTGGCAGAGTGAAAAGTAATGAATGACAAGCAGACTGAATTAGAATGATTCATTATTTTAAGTGTGGAAAAATTTAACCTAACACACGTGGTTTTAACATTCTGCCAAGAAATAATGCCAAATAAATGAGAATGAAGCAGGCTTGATTCTAGCTGCAATGGAAGATGGAAGAAGCCAGTCTTTGTTCAAGACCTTGGCTCAGGTTGTATCAATTGAGAGTCGACGTACACAACAATTATAACAGCTAATTACATTGATTGAAGAGTCAAAGGAATAGGATGTGGAAAGAGCTGGAGGTGTAAAGCAAGCCTGGGTGAATGATGGTATGAATGTATTTAGAGTACAACAAGTCTACTAAGGAATTGTGAAATCACATGAAAGTCTGCCCAGCAAGAGACAGATTGAACTCCTGCTTTTTATACTTGAAGCCACTCCCACCTCACGTGTCGCCAGTTGCACTGATGACCCACCCAGTCGACCCACATCACACTTAGCTGTTTTACTAGCTTTGTTAGCCATTTAGATGTATTGTTTGTAATCTCTGCAAACAAAACCCTACAAATACATTGTAGTGTTAAGACAGAAGAGAATATTTGTGATCTATTTAGGATTTTCATATTTACAATAGTATGTGACCTTTTGTACTTTCTACTACCAGCTCTCTGGTTTTGCGGATGATGGGGACTGATGGAGGGCGCGGTGTGCACAGACGGACGTGGTTTCTTGTGGTCTAAATTCTTTTGTTTATATGTTTGGTAAGACTAGTGGGTATTTTCTGTTGGGATTATTGGGTTAGTTTGGTATCATTTTGATAGAATTGCACCCAGTTGGTGGTTTTACTTGGCATTGTGCTTCTTTGTGTCTGCTCTGCATGTATGCAACCAGTAAAGCAGTAAAACCATGCTGTTTAAAGCAAATAAAGCACACTAATTGTGCAATTTGGTTGTGAATGGTTAGATTTTTATTGAGGTTTTTTTTTTTTTTTAAAGGGAAACCTTGTTGAAATTAAAGAAATACTTGTAGACTGGCAATGGCCACAATCACACAACTGTCACTGCAATTTCAGGACACATCCCAGTCCCTTCTTTTTCATTTTACAAGTCATATGCAGCCAAATCAGGATTTTACCATAGTGATTAAAATGAATCACTAAGGTAATCTCCTGCTATGAGTACTCTGTGAGATTAGAGTGGATTATATTGGATTATGTCCATTGACCTGATTTACTGACCGACTGCCTCTTGTTACCAAATCAGACTCGTAAATCTGATCTTCAGCAGTTGAATTTAGAGCTGCAGAGAAACTGTGACAAGCAGCGAGATGCAAGCACCTGTCAGTTTTTAATTCAGTGCATGTTCAGATTACACATTGGAAGGTTTAGATTCATTCATTCCTGGCTGAACTTTAAAATAAATAAATAAATGGAAGAAAAAACTCTCCTAATCACATGTATCACATAGTAAACATAGAAATTGCCCCTTTCAGCACACTGAGATTTATTCAATTTGTAACTTCTAAGATCTGTGTCACAGAAACGAAAGCGAGAGGTCAGAATCCTCTCCTGATATATGGAGGCATAAATAGTAAAAAGGAACAATAGTATAAATATCTAAAGTACTTAAGCAAGTACATGTTGTAATGCTTTAACAGTAAGGTTAATATTCTCAACACATAAGTAAGCTATTTTCTATATTTCAGGACACTTGCCTGACATCCAGCGCGTGGCTCATGCGCCAGATGTCCCTCACGTTCCACTCTCTGTGTGTTGCCGTTCTCAAAATCTCTACGCTTCGGGAAACAACAAACTTCGAGCTAGCAAGCTATAAGCTGAAAATGGCTAGTAAGTGAAGAAAATTTGAATCGGATGGCGAAGTAAACACAACGATACACTGGTAAGAACAATATGACGTTTAACCATGTATCCACCTAATTTAAATAGCTAACGTTACTGTATTGTGTAAACATTTAACTTAATTTAATATTGTATGTGGCGTTTTAATTTGCGCGGTGCAAGTGTTCCACCAAAACAAGTTTCTTCTCGAGACTATTTTGCAAAGCCACCGTCACTGCGTCCAGAAATTAGCTTTACACCACCCAATTGTGATTGGTTTAAAGAAATGCACACAACCCAGAGTGTTTTTTTCTCCTATCCCAGAATGTATCTGTGGTGTAGCCAGACCTTACTCCACAGCGCTGTGGAGATAGGTCTGGCAATGCGAGACTATTTACAAAGAATTATATCATCAACAGAAACTTACGAACCACTTACTACTGTCCTGTTTGTCCATATGTTCAGTATACTCCAAACACTTTTTTTACATGGCAGTAGATGTTCACAATTATTAAATACCGTGTAGTAGATGTTTACAGTTGCTGCTACTGACTAACAACAGTAAGCAGTGTGTTTCTTACAATAGAAAGGTAGAAAGATATTACTTCATCCAGTTTAGACCTGATACAGTAAATCCACTATCCTTCCCCTCCACCAAGGACAAATTGTTTTTCCTTTCTGTTGTAGCTCTACGGCCTCCAACCCACCTCATTTTAATTGCTCAGCAGCTTTATCATAATATTTAGAGGTTACAGTTAACAAGATGGCCAATTAATCCAGAATACTAATTAGGCAGTAATTAAGTGTCACAGAGACAGCAATAACTGCTGGTTGATCCACAAACAATGACAGGGCAGTAAAAGTGACATTGGCCCAAATTAGCCCCCTGATTTAAATAGGTTGGAGGCTACATTGTAGGAAATAACACCGGGATTAGAATAATGTCAAGGACGTTTTCATCCGTCAACATCCAGTTCATCTGTTGACTTTTCTTCTAAAGCGAATCCATTTTCTGTGCTCCACTGAGATACAGCAGCATCTATCTAGGTGATTACATCTATACAAACATTTTTGAGTTTGCAAAGCTGAATTGAACTGAATGGCCCCATTGTTAATGAATAATTTCAATAATAGTTACTAATTTGTGAGCATTTATCAGAGTCCATGAGTCACCAAAAAAATGACAATACTCCACAGTGACACATGGGGAAAAACTAATTGCTAAAAATGATGAATTTGTTCAAAAACAGGCAGGGGACTGAAGGTTATTGGCAATTAAAATGTACCCAACACATTGTCACAATAGCTTGCAAAATATACTGTTAGATGGATATTGCTTTAAACAATTGTAAATATTTTAATTTTGTCAACAAAAATAATTGTTGTCTCAGCTCCTTCAATTGTATCCACACAAGTAAAGATGTAAAAACGGGTATTGATACCTTGAAAGCAACATTAATATTGAATCCACACAGTACAAGTAAGTGTTTGTTTTTGTGTTTGACAGAGACACAGGAGACGTCAATAGCTTTTCATTTTGTTGTGTTAACATGACAGCCTGGCTTGCATTGCAAAGTAGAGTTTGTTAAGAGTAAAATAATTGGCAATCATCTCAGCTTCATCACTAGAGCAGGTAACAATTTCAATTATCGGCTATAGTGGTTTTCCAAGAGTATGAACAGCAAGGAGTAATAAAACACTGGACCATTTTTGATCAATTTCACTGTGTTCCTCTCTTTTCTGTTCTGATCATGCAGTCTCGATGGTTGTAACATACTGAGGAGAAAACAGAGCAGAAAAAACATACTGTATCTAAAGGTGGAACCAATATGTGAATGGACAGCTCAGAGACTGTCTCTGCTCGATTAACTGCAAGACCCACAGATTTGTGATGGGACGTTGAAGCTGTAGTAAAGTAATATTTCCCTTTTTTTTCTAAATAAAGGCAGGTGTTACTTTATAGAAACACTGTAAAACATGTTAGCAAGATCATAAAATAATATTCCATTTTTATATATTTCATTATTTTTAATATGTTTCCTCTTTTCCTCTATACTTTAGAACAGAGATCTTTAACAGCACTGTAAACCCGAATGTTCAAAGTAATTAAATAGATTAAGTGGGGTATACTCAAAATTTTAGAAAAAGTTATACTAACTTAATTTTGTCAAGTTGGTGTAACATGTTCTTCATTTTTGAGTATTGTTAACTAATAATTTTTGATTAAATGGAACTATTTTGTGTATAAGTAAGCATAACTTAAAAACATAACTTAAGTGCAACTTAATAGAATTAAGTAATTACATACTAAGAATGATAAAGTCCTGTTATTTCTATTGTTTCAAATAGGGGTGATTTAAAAAAAAAACTTAATTTATATAGCACATGTTAAAATACAATAAAATCTCAAAGTGCTTCACCAAATAAGTAAAATTGATCATAATAAATAAATTGCAATCAGCAAATGGTCTGAAATGCATTAGACATTAGTGGAAGACAACATGTATTTATTTTATTTATTTTTTGTATTTTTAAAACAGTAACAATTTGATTGAGGCAAATGGTCTGAAATGCATTAGACATTAGTGGAGGACAAAATGTATTTATTTTTTGCATTTTTATTGTCATCAATTTAATGTTGCTTATATATTTTTTATTTTTATTTAAGTGTTGAGCAGCTGCAGGGATCATTTTTTATGCCGAGTTAATCTCTGATTCAACCTGCGAAGCAGAAGGTGGTGCTAATATGCATACTACCTTCCTTACCGCTCTTTGGAAAAAAACAGAAGAAGAAAAGTTTGAACAACGCAGCAAGGCGGGAAGCAACAGACAGTAGGCTTGCAGAAGTTACTACCTAAGCAGCAGCAATCAGCCTCACTGGACTTACTGTAAGTTTTGAATGTTAATATTCATTCACTTTTACTTCTTTTATACATTATACATTTTTACATGCGTTTGTCTCAGAGAGTGTAGAACTTCTCCAAGCCCCCGCCCTTCACTGGCTTATCACGGAAGTCTTGTAGGGATTGGCAACTTGTCAGATATAGGTTAGCTGCTAAAGAGCTAGCTAGCTAGCTAGCTAGCTAATTAGCGCGACCACTAACGTTACACACTCCAGCAGCACAGCTAGCGACCCACCACTACCAGACTCACTGAAGAATTTTACGACGGATGAATCTAGTAATCACACGCTCATTCCCCGCTTAAAGGTGGTGTTAGAAAATGAGTTGTTAGTAGAAGCACTAACAGACACCTCATATGCGATAGTTAGTTTTTTGTTGATGGAAACTTTCAATAGTGCACCGCTAAGGTCCAATATCATATTAAAAGAGCATAAACGAGCATAATGAGTCAAACTGAGTTCCTACACTGCAAGTCCGCGCTCCCTGTAGCTTCTAGGGACGCTCGTTTTAAATTCTGTGTGAGCAGACTGTCTGAGACACGGAGATTGCTGTTAACAGAACACGAGTCAACTGCCCGTGCTCGCCCACTTGTGTTGCGTTGGTTTTAAAACAAACGACCCTGCTGGAGGCAAGCTGCTTTTCATGACAAAGATGAATAAAGTAAAAACCCTTAACAGTAAAGCTTTGGTTTGTAGAAATGGCATTATTGTTGATTAAGCATGCAGTAAGGTTCAAGTGCTGCTGCTTTTCTTTACAGTAATGTTAATTTTGCTTGATGGCTTTAGTAACTTCACACTTTAGGGATCAAATGAAAAGATCATTAACAGGGAACATTTATAAGTATTTATAATTCGACACTCTTTGAATGCTTTTACTTGTTCAGTTTCAGATCAGTTTATGCCTTTGCATCTCTCTGTTCCAGTTTCAAAAAGTTAAGGAAGATAACTGGAGATGTGATAAAGATACCAGGTAATCCAATGAATCTCTCTCTCTCTCTCACACACACACACACACACACACACACACACACACACACACACACACACCTCTAAATACCAGTAACTTAAATTGTTTTTTTTTTCAGACAATGTTTTAGTGTGGTAACCCTAAATCATACACACTCCCACATACACATATCATTTGTTTATTCTACTTGCCTGTTTGATCAAAATAATGCTTTTTGCCGTATTCAAGTCAACAGTTCATGAATGTCTTCTGTTCACGAATATCATCTTCCTAATTGATATTTAACCTTTGGCACTGAACAGATCATATTTTACTTTGTATTTGCTTGCAAATATTGTTGAAGAAAGATGGTGGAGACCACATTCCCCCTATGCCGACAGACCATAGTGATATCCTGCCCACCAGTGAACGAGCTCATGGACCTCTGGCCTGGTCTCAAAATAGAGTCTGAGGTAATATGGATCAGCTCTCTCTTTTAAAGTGAAAATTGTGATTCTTACTCATTTGGCCGATATTTTTGCTTTATAAATGTGTGCTAGATTCTTCAAATTGGACTGTTTTTTTTAAGTGTTCTCCTCCTGCTGTTATTTCTATGCAGTTGTATGCAGAGTTCCAGCGGATTACAAATCAGAACCTGCCCAACACATGCTATCCTGAGCTTGACCGCCATCTTCCTCAACCGATGACCTTATTCAGACAGAAGGCATCAAAAACTGGGAAGACAGCAGATGCTCTGGCTAAAATTAAAAAAAAATCAATGATGAACAGGTAAATAGATTTTTACACATTTCATAGGTTGACCCAGTGGAACATTGAACAGGTTCAATGATTCAAATGAGCTTTGTGAATTTTGCAATTAGTCCACTTTATGTTTGCCATTTGTCTGATTGCATTAAAGATGTGAACAGGTTAGAAAGTGGTAAACTACCACCAAGGTTGCAGACCCTCAAGAATGGCTTAATGATGTAGAAACTCATCTGAAAAAAGGCTGCAGGGTAAAGCATTATAAAAGGCTAGTTCAAAGTTATCTCCTTTTGTCTAAATAATGCCTCAAAAAGTTACTGCACTACTTTGCAGGTGTTCAGCCAATAGGCCCAAACTACACAATATGCCTTTGTTCTCATTAATATAATGCAAAAGTAACGCTAATGTTTTGTATGTTTTAATGTTTTTCTTAACCATTGTGGGCTGCACAAGATGACCCACATTTCACTGTGCATTTGATACTGGTTATGTAAAACATTTACATTTTAGAGTTTTAAGTGAAAATGTTCTTAAACAGTCTATAGAATTTTTGAAATTTCACCCAAATTGCTGCCCTGTTGCCTTACTCAGGAATTAACCAGGAAGCCAAAAGCAGTGTTTTTTTTTCTTTTATAGCTGTAGCAAACAATAATTTCATTTTGGTATTATTTATTATTGTTTTTGATTACTCCGATTATTTTCCTGACTATCTGATTAGTTGTCTGGTCAATATCAGAAATTTGTGATACATATTTATTTCCTAGGGCCTTAAAGCAACACGCCTACTTATTGGGGCTTATTCCCCGTATCCCCCAGAGTTCGATAAGTCCATACATACCCTTCTCATCTCCGTGCGTGTCGTAACTCTGTCTGATGCACCCACGCCTAGCTTAGCACAGATCCTGGAGGTAACCAGCTCCATCTATGCTCCTAATAAGTGACAAAATAACGCCAACATTTTCCTATTTACATGTTGTGATTTGTATAGTCACAGCGTGTACGAATAACAAGGTCACATGAGACACAGCCATCTTCTAACCGTATACAAACTGGGAACTATATTCTCAGAAGGCAAAGCACTGCTACTTGGGTGGAGTGATTTGCTTGCAGAACTCCAGGCGAACTCTCTGCTCCTCACCACGGGGCTTCTCAGGTGCAAATCACTCTGCCCAAGTAGCAGAAGTATCAGTGCTTCACCCTTTCTGAGAATAGTTGTCAGTATGTATACGGTTAGAAGATGGCTGTTTCTCAGCAGCTAGCAGTGGGTGCGTCAGACACGCACGGAGATGAGAAGGGTATGTATGGACTTATCTAACTCTGGGGGATATGGGGAATAAGCTAAAGTCCCAATAAGTCGGTGTGTTCCTTAAGTGACCAGGAACACATTTGGAAGGCTAGAAGTTTTTCTTCTTAAAAATCTCTCAAATGTATTTATTTATTTATATACAATTTATTTAAGTATATTTTAAAATTATTTTTTTATTCTATTTATTTTAATTTATAAATGTTTATTTATTTTTGTATTTAATTTTAAATTTAACTGTTCAAAAGCGGACTTTCATGACTTTTAGATATATTAAGTTAGGTAAACTTAATGTAAGTGAGGCAATCAGTTGCCACAAAATTTTTAAGTTTTGAGTCACATGTTTTTAAGTAAACAAACTCAACATATTTGACTAATGTGTACTTAAAACAATGACAACACAAACTAATAAACATTGAGTTTGGTTAACATAAACTGGTGTGGTTGTGTACTTATTTTTTTAAAGTTCTGTGAACTTATTCCTGTGGTTTGTAAACTCAAAACTTTTAAGTCATAATAACTGAAAATAATTGAGCTGCCTTAACAGAAAACTGTAAGTCATATTAACTGCAAATATTTGAGTTGAGTTAAATGAGCACTTTTAATTTAACTGTTATCAAAAGGTACATGTAGCAATTCATCCAACCTTTTAAGTTCTGGAACATTTTGACTTTTAAGTTAATCAACTTAAAAAAATTGTGGCAACTGATTGCCTCACATTTTTTGAGTTCTGGTAACTTATTCGGGTTTACAGTGAGGTGGTCCGGGACCCCTATTGGGTCCTCAGAGTTACTGCAGGGGGGCCACCAAATTATGAATTCAAATAAAATTTGTTTTTTTTCAAAATTTAAAATGTCTTAACATGAATCCAACATATTATTAGCAAATATAAATAATATTTGTGAAGAAAAAAAATTGATGATAGGCTTACTGACCTATAGGTAAGGTAGTCACTAAGGTATATCCTTCCACAGATACAGTATATCCTAAGGATTCACTATGCCACATGTATGGTTAACATTAAAACATGATTTATAAAATCATGCAAACAATTATTATTTTAATAGCATAGTAATCTATGCACTAAGAAGGCTTTAGGCCGCCCTACATATTTATTATGTTATTAGAGGCCCAGTTTAATATGCAACTTAGTGTTTTACAATACAGGTATATGTAGAATATTGCTCTCTCTTACAGTTAAGGGGTCCTTGGCTTAAAAACATTGAAGACCCTATGCTTTAGAATGTCCAATAGCCACTGTCAATTGTCACTGTTAACTATAGTGTTGGCTTGAGGAGAGCTGCAGACAGACAGATTACGTGTCTGTCCTCTGGTGTTGTCAGCTGCTTCATTTCATCTGCCAGCAAGGAGCTTCACTAGGCTTCAATAGGAATTGTCAGTGCAGAAACAAGGATATAATCCCCCTCTGGCTTCCCACCCACAAACATTTGTATTGATTGGCATGCATGGCTAACCAGTCCACCAACCCACCACAAACTTTGTAGGTGAGAATTGTGTTTGCCACCAGTGCACAACTAATTTTATGATAGATCTGGGTTTGTGTCCTGTTTTTTCTTTACGAGACAAATGGAAAAAAGTTACTAAACTGTGACCATTTCACGTTAACGACATGTTTGTAACCACCGGGCCATATTACATTAAGTATGAAAAATAATACAACCAGAAGCATAATCAAATTCTCAAAGTCATTTCTACTCATAATACCAGACCTAGTAAAATGCTACATGCGTGAGTTTGCTTTGCTTTAAATAAACAGACCTTCATGATTTATTCACACAAAATTACATACACTTACACATGGAGAGCCTCCTCTAAAGCCAATCTGTTGATACAACTGGACAACTCTCCAGCTCTCCTGTATTTTCATGGGATTTACTGTCTTCCTGTAATAAAGACATGTTTTAGATATATATAGAGTGTATATGTGTATATATACACTTTACACTCTCTGCCCATGACGTCATACTCATGAAACTTGAGCAATTTCTGTAGAAGTGTACTTTGTATCCAGTCAAATTTGATAGTCAGGATTTAAAAAATAAATATTTTGTTCAACAAAAAAAAAAATTGTGTCAAAGCTATACCATTTCAGTTGAGAACCAGTAACCGTTATTATTTATAAGCACAAGCACCAGTAGTTGCAGTAGGCCTATATTATCATTTTGATCATATGTTATTTTCATTGAAAAGTAACAGTATTACCTCTAAGATATTCCCCTCTATATGTAGTGATTTCAGTAACTTCAAGAGCCTTGTTAACCACCAGATTGTATTATAATGTTTTGGCATACTGTATTTTGCCTATAATGACCACTTTTTTTTTTACTTATTTTGTATTCAACCCCCCGAGCCAGTACTTCTTCTCACTTATAATTTAAAATCTTGACAGATGATTCAAGCTATGCTCAAGCGTGTTCAAATGAATTCTGGATGCACCTTGCCAGTTATTCAATTCCAAGTTTTATTGACGAAAAGAGGGACTGAATGTGTATTGACTTAGAACAGTTCAGCTTAGTTCGCAAATGAAATATCCAATATGGCATTATGGCGCATTCAGTGTAGATCTGCGATTAAAAAAATCCATTTTCCATTTTCAGGCTTTAACACCAAAAAATGTGCGGGGGGAAAAACACACAAGGGGAGGATGAATACTTTCTGAAAGGTAATGTGTGACATTTAAAGATGGAAGGGTGACTTTTTGAATAATGGAACAGAGCACAATTTTTATCTAGCTTATAATTGCTATGCGGTTATTAAACTGAGAGCACAGCATGGAATCAAAAAGGTTGTGATTCTTTTCAGTGAGACCAAGGCTAAATTTGTATATGACAGAATGGTCCTTATGTGACACAATAATTGGGTTTTTCTACCATTAATTTAGGCATTTATTTCTGAATGGATGGCACTATACTCTCGCCATCAAAGGTAAGTTAAGTAATAAAAGTCATCTATCTATCTATAAATTGGGAAATCTCTATGTGTCCCCGACTCCCACACATGCGCAGTAGAGCAGCAGGGGTGGGGAGTTGCAACATTGCTACAAGGCTCATTGATTGCGGTTCACCGGCAAAAAACGATCATCCGTCAAAAACTGATTGCTGTTTACCCTACATGCACATGATGAAATAGGGAACACCAAACACATGTTAGATAAACGTCCAGCACGTTGTTTTGTTGGCGGCGGCAAGCGCTGCAGCGAATGTTTCTGCGTCTCCACGAGGTAATCACATACAGGAAGGCCACAGTGCTGCTGGATACTTTACAAAAAGAAACAAATTTGAAATAAAACACCCAGGTTTTTGGTGATTTTGGCTGTCTTGACTTCTCAGCTGTGTGGCGATCAGGCTGTAGGACGGACAAACAGAGTGACACAAAGCGCGCGCGGGAGAAATGCGCATCTGGTTTGAACAGTCAGGCGCGCGATCAGGCATTAATCTACTCTTCCTGTTGGGGCTCTTCAGCACGTTGTTTTGTTAACATTGGTTGTGCACATTTCTCCGGCCGGGTAGGGGACACGTTAGGGACCGTTCGGTATTTATGGAATGGACCACCGGAGGAAAATAGGGGAGGGTCATGTCTTTTTATTCTTTGTTGAGGGGAGGGTCACCCAGAATTTTTTTGTCTGGGGGGGGGGGGGGCACCCAACTTTTGTATTCATGAAAAGAGCAAAATTTCAAAGTGGCTTGTTTGGTGCATATTTATCCATGTAGCTCTCAGTCTCAGCCCCCTAGCAGATGGGTCTGACCGCATACGCGGAGATGGCTGGGGGGGCAGGAGAAGCCCCCCTGGTGGCTCAAATGGGTAATTGCATTATTTAAAAAATGAGTGGAATAATTACGTCTGGCATGACCAGATATTTTATAAATAATTTAAATAACACAAAACAACTAAATGGTGGTAGATAATACATCAGATTTCATATACTGCTTTATATTAAATAAATATTACCTGGCTGACGATGGGAGCAGCAGGACGCAAAAAACAAAACTTACTGTTGCACTAGTCTGGACATCTTGCCGTGCCAACCTTGCAATAAAGGTTGCCTAAATGCCATGTATATAAATGTGATCTCAGCTTACTAATTGATTGCGGGTTTTGTGTAGATTTGGACTTTTATACATTTATTCCACTTTGTTTAAACGGCGAAGTGGAGAGGCATCGTTCACCTGTTTGGAGCTAGCTGGTGAATGTGACTCTGTTTGTGGATCTACTGATCGCTGTGGATTACTTTTGTTTCGTGTCATTGGATTACGGCAAAATAAGGATCTTTTTTCTCAACGTGTCTTAACGTTTTATGGTGTGACTGCGCTTCGTTTCTGAGTTTGGAGAGGCATCTCAACAGACTGTAGGTCCAACACTGATTGTTCACTGTTACATTTTAGTTGAATTTAAGTGTCGGGGCATTCCGCCACCATCTGTCTATTGCGTTCCAAGACAGCCGTGCCGCGATTGGATTTCATAAGGGCGAATTGTTAAATTGTTACAATGTAATTTAAAATCTGCTTTAAAAATAAACAGATGTGTTTTGGAATATAATGTTCAGCTTCGGCACCTTTACCTATGTGCTAAAATATACAATGACTGACGAAGCCTAGTGACGAGTCCATAGCAACCAATGTTTAATTGGTTATTTCCCAGTGTGCTTTGCTGAATGGTGTCAATGTTTTATTGTTTTATTTCATATGAATACTAGTTTACTAGAGGAGTAACTTAGTATTTGAAGTAATGCAGTAATGCAGGAAGTGTGCATTTAGTTTCCATGCTTATTGTGTTTCCACAACTATGTTAGTGAGTAAATCTACTGAAATCGCCACCACACCATAACAGAGTGTGATGTGTAAGATGAGAATGCAGAGGTTAACTCGTGTACATCATGGCTGTAAAAAATCAAATGGCATCTGTACTTCTATGTTAAGTGCAAACTTGCACGCAAGGTGAGGATCATGCCTCTTTTTCAAATAATGTTGGAGGGTCATAGAAAAATTATTACTGGTGAGGGGAGGGTCATGTCTTTTTAGCCTAGAGGTCCCAAAACTCCTCCGGTGGCACCTTAATTAAATAACGAACAGTCCCTTGAATCTCTACATGAGCGGCATCATCTATCTATCACCATGCTGCAAAATTACAAAAAAACACGTTCACTTCTAGGCGCTTACCTATGACGTATGGTAAAACTTCCTGTGACCGCAGAGTACAAGTTCTGCAATGTGACCAGTTTTAGCCCAAACCGCAAACAAGCAGTTTGGGCTAAAACTAGTCATATTCGATTAGCATGAAAACATATCCCAGAGAACGGTCGACTCGGTAATCATGTGTTATTAACCCCTAGGTTTATTTTGCGTCGGATTTCTCCTTTAGGTGCTTTGGGGTCCCTCTGTAAATTATTTCAGAGTACAGTGGTTCTTGAGAAAGCGACAAGCAGCAATACAGGAGGCCAAGCAATCAGCCCATTCAAAAAACAGGCATGTTTTGAACGGGCTCTGCACTAGTTAGTTTTAATGTCAGATAGTCTGGCACTTGTCCTTTTTGTATTTCTGGTGTGTGACTAAACCTCATTGCTTTTGTTGGAGCTTAATTTCTTTTTCTGTGCAGTGTTTGTTAAGAAAGATAGAAAGAGAGGGGGTAGTATGAGGAAAAGGGAGAAGAGATGCATTATTCATACAGATTAGATGCTGCTAGTCTATGGTAAATCAGACTTCTGCTGTACGAAATGGAGAAAGACAGGAGATGGTAAGTGCAATGTCCACTCCTCCCACCTGGCCACAGCATCTGTCTCTGAACAGCCTTCTGCCAGCTCACCAAACATGAAGCATGTGTGAGGCCTTATCTGTTCGCCTCTGATGGGCTGCCAGAATTCAGGGCTAAGGGGACAGCCAGGCAGCCGTGCATCGCCTCTCTCCTTCACCCAGCCCTTAGCCTTCACCAGAGCTACTGGCCAGCCACTGATGTGAGCAACAATTTCCTGTCTGGACGCTGTCTCTCTCTCACACACACACAAACACACACACACACACACACACACACACACTCACACACACACACACACACACACACACACACACAGAAAGCAGACATATGCAGTACGAAAAAGTGTGCACAGACATTCACAGTAACTGAGATATGTATAAAACATGGGCTTGCACATGTGCAAACGCACACTTTTTTTTTTTTTTTATCTCCAAAGGCCTTGTTGGGAGCTTGCCAGGCCAGCAGCAATCTCTTACAGAGGAGACACAGGATTTTCTGAGATGAGCCACGTTCTACCAGCTCCACTGGATTACCATGCAAACCCAGCTCCCTCCCCTTGATATCTTCTCCATTTTCAACATGCCCCCCGACTCCCTCTTTTCTATCAGTACAATATTCCCTGTAATTCCCTGCCTTCCTCTTTCACTCCCTTCTTCCATCCCAGCACTGTCACTATCATCCCCTGGTCAATTTCCAACATGCCACACAGGGCTGTGATTGGGGGTGGTGTGGTCGACAGTTGAGGCAATGTGTAAATTGGCTGTTCACATGCTGCAAGGGCTCGTCTGAAACCGCCAGTGGATCTTTAAGCTGTCAGGCCGTACTTTATATAGTTTCCTTCTGTTTATGGTCCCTGTCCCATCACAGTAGAAGTCATGTGCATGTGTCAAACTTGTTCAGTGGGTAGTGAACTGCTCCAGGAGTCAGACATATTCTACATTGTCCCAGTGCCAAAGTCGTTCCAGTTCACCGAAAGTTCAGCTGCCTAGAAGACTCCCACACTGCACTGTAAAAAAACAGTGAGCAGCGTTGTTATCTCTTCTCACAGACCGGAAACAGCATTGCTACACTTTTATTTCACCTCCACTTGAGAGTGGAATTACAGAACAATACAATATGTTATTAACAGTTTAACAACATTAACAGTTTCATTATTTATTGTTCACAAAGTCTAATGTTATATATCTAACTCGAGATGGTTTATTTATATTTGGAGATGTTCACATATATGGTCAAGGGGTCAATTTAAAAAAGAGATTCATATTTACCTTTTTTTGGATGGATCAGATGGCTATATGTATATGTTCTGAAAAATAAACATAACATTTTGTTATACAATACGTGCACGTTATTAGGCCACAGTAAAATGAACCATACATGGATTAACCATGTTGCAAGAAAATTGCATAACATTTCAGCAACTGCATTTGTCAGCATGAATGATTTCTTTCATTTATCTTGATGAAGTCTGCTGTGCAAACATAGCGGTGAGATTACCAGTTACAGTAACAAGGACCAAAGCACTGTCTGTTGCCATAGTCTAACACGGTATTAACAGCGGTACGGTATAAACAGTTTATTTGAGGTATTAAAGCAGCCATATTATGCTCATTTTCAGGTTCATAATTGTATTTTAAGGTTGTACCAGAATAGGTTTACATGGTTTAATTTTCAAAAAACACCATATTTGTGTTGTACTGCAGTGCTCTCTCTCACTGCTGCAGATCCTCTTTTCAGCTGGTCTCTGTTTTAGCTACAGAGTGAGACCTCTTTTCTTCTTCTTCTTCTTCTGTACTATCTTTGATTGCACTGCACATGCCCAGTAGCTCAGATGTAGATCATGTCAGCTAGCTAGCTCCATAGACAGTAAAAGAAAGGCTGTTTCTACAACTTCGGTCAGTTACAAGGCAGGATTAGCTGGGAGACTTCTAAATGAGGGCGCACATGTAAGTAGTTCTTTTGTAGATTATGGTGTACTTGTGTGTGTTGTAGCAGTGCTTTGCTATTGAGAACGAGGTAGCATGCTAGCGTTAGCATGCTAGCGTTAGCATGCTAGCGTTAGCCATAGCGTTAGCATGCTAACGCTACGAGCTAATGGTTGCGGTTAGCCTGCTCGTTTCGGCTTGTGACGTCACAAGCCATGCCGATTTTGAACAGCTCACCCAGAGACAAAGTTTGTATGTGTGTGGAAGCACCAGAGACACAAAATAAAACCCCAAATCCCAGAAAAAGTGATTTTTTCATAATATGGGCACTTTAAAACTTAGAACGAGAACTAGGAAAAATTTAATTAATTTGGGTCGGCTGGTATCAATGTGACTCAGACAAACAGTTCAGAGAGGATGCTGAGTTCAGTAGACTCAAGAGAAAGCCACAAATTAATACATGGATTTACCTAACAGGTAAAGTAAAAGAGCTATTTAAATTATTTTACAATTGCAAGGCTGACCTACTTATCATTAGTAACTGAGTGTTCTTAGCAACAACAAGGCTCATTGACTCTTAGGCATGGCATCTACTCGTGACCTACTTATGACCAAAACACAGTCAGCAATTAGCTTATTAAAGTGTTATGCAACTATGAGCTCCAAGGCATCTAATGCAATGTGAGGAACAGTTTCCAAGCCAACAGGGCATAACACGTCAACATTTTAAAAGCAATCGCAACTCTACCCCAGAAATTCAGAATTCCTCATATTCAAGGCGGTCATATTGAAACGCATAACAAAAATACCAGTGTTGTAATGTAACAAATACTTGTACTTAAGTAAAATTTTCACATATCTGTACTGTACTTCGTTATTTATATTTCTTGAAACTTTTACTTTTACTCCACTACATTTCCTAAATAAAATGTATACTTTTACTCCACTACATTTCCCCTAAGCATCTTATTTACTGGTTACTACAAAATAAAATCATAAGAAATTTGTTACACTGGAAAAAAAAAAGCAGTTTTGCGAATCATTGCTCCTAAATCGCCAAAATAATGCACCCTCCATTCCAGTTGGTGACCTAATGCCTATTTGTTGCTAAGCGAAAAAAAAAAAAAACATAGGCCAAAACTAAAGAAGAAGAGGACGAAGCATAATAACTGATAGTGTCATGGAAGCACCTGGTGCAGGCTGTGCCACCATGGTACCAGACGATGAACACCCCGACGACAGTGGTGATGAAGATAACGTTACACATCTTTGGCCATAAAGTTCATAATCCAAGTTTTTTTGTGCTTTTACTTTTACTTCTAATACTTAAGTACATTTAATATCAGAAAATTACTTAAGTACAGTAAATAGCTGATACTTTAAGACTTTTACTCAAGTAATATTCTAAAAGGACACTTCTACCGAAGTCATTTTCTCGTAAGATACTTGTACTTTTACTCAAGTATTGCTTTCATGTACTTTATACAAGACTGCAAAATGCAAATAGCCTAGGTGCAAAGCTCTTGGCTATTAGAGTAAGAACCAGTTAAAAACAAAATGGTCTTATATCTTGCAGCGTAAATCAGCCTACATTGATAACTTACATTGCCATAACGCACACACAAAGAAAGAATATACACCTACAATGGTGATGTCATCAGTTGTTAAACAATAGCTTGGCATGAACAGGAGCATTGTCTCAACGATACCATTAATATAATATCTGTTTTTTATTTCTCTGGTCTAGACATCATGTGAGAATGTTGATAATGGTGTTAATGATGATGATGAACATCATTATTATCATTATGGTTATCATCATTATTTAGGATATTATTCACCTTATGGTGGCAACGTGCTGTATATAAGTACTGAGCCTTATGGGTATATGTAGGCGTGTATTTATGTATGTATGTATGTATATATGTAGGTAAGTGTATGCATGTATATGCAAACACTGTATGTATGCATGTATGTAGAAAGTTATCTGGGTAAGTGTATATGTTCTTTGGTTTTTTTGTATAATTTATTTTTATCTTTCTTGTCTTGTAAATTTTTCCTTGCCAATTTGTTTGTCACTCTTAAAAAATGTGAGAAGGGAGGGCTTTATATAAGCTGAAGCTTCTGACCCTACCCTTTGGTTACGACCAATAAATTCAGTCATTCATTCACCCAAAGAAGGCATTTGGCAGTAGCTTGAGTTACTGTTGGCAATACATTCCACTCTGTAAAAACTCTCTTAATGTTTTCAATCAGTGTCATTAATATGTATCATGAATGGTAAAGCTGTTTTCCTTTCTGAAGATTTATCTGCGTGAACCAATCTTGAACCAATCCTCCTATCCTTTGGAGACTCTGTTATCTTTCTACTCTCAGGTCATCTAAGAGAATGGAACGATTGTTAGAAAATGTATATATTCTTGTGTGTCTCATTAAACCTTTAGAACATTGTCATGCGTTGTGTATGTTTGTTCTTTGAGATCTCCTGACTGCTTTCAGAGTCAACTCACAGATGTCAAGCCAGTAGATGATAGGATACGGACGAAAAACAATTGTGATCGAGTTTTTTCCGAACAGTTACTATTAACATGTCTGCTGCAAGCTGTTCTAACATCACTACCATGCATAACCTCCAGATCATGTCGCAAGTCATTGACTCTTTAGTGTCCCAATAGGCATGATTCTCTGAAACAGCGGCGTTCAGTATAAAAAAATGCTCAGTGTCTGTGGAGTAGAAGGAACAAAAATGGTGGACACACTGTTGAGGACATGGAAATGCAGCGAGGCAAAACATGAAGCACACAAGCTTCATGTCACAGTTGGCCTGTTTTCCGCTGGCCACCAAGGTGCTGCTTAGCTTAGCTTCAGAAATAGCCAGTGCTGTGCTCTGGCAAACATAATCTTGTTGAACAAGCAAGTAAGGACAGGAAGCACAATGATTCAATGATTCTGGGATGTAACTTCAAATAATCTTCTTTTATGTCCAGCTCAGCAAACAATACCGGTAAAAGAATCCTGAGTATAACATTGATCACCACATTTAAGCCCTTCTCCGCTCTGTGCCAGATTATTCCATCGCAAGCAGTACGGTGTGTGGCTCAGTTTTTACTTGTGTGTTAGTCCCAACCTCTCAGACTATCGTTGTGGCAGTTTTGGGATTTTGGACTTACCTGTTGTTTTTTCCTTGTGCTCAGTGTCCAGCTTTCCCTGCGGTCTCCAGCTTCTGTGGATCTCCAGCTCTGATCGTTTCCTCCTTCTGCCGCGCCAGCCCTCGACTGTAGCCTCCTGTTCCCTGCCAGTACTAGTACTAACAGTCACGATGTCATGGTTGAAGTGTTAGCAAGCAATTGTTTTCTAAAGACAGGTTCATGCAAGTCAGTTTCCGTTTGTATTACAATTGTGTCTTAGCTGCCACACAAACACAAAAAAAACAGATAATAGTAGTTTTATTGTAGCTAGCTTCATCTTTATGTTTTTATGGCCAGTGCATTGGCTGCTTATGGGGAATAAATAGATAAATCAAATTTGCACAAATAAAGCAGCAAAAACATTGCTTTGGTTTTAATTTAAATGTACCTGTACACAACAGAGCAACATGGACCTCCTAACTAGATGTATCTTTCTAGCCAACAGGTAAATATAAATCTGACATATTTTAGCTTAGTTTTGTTTCCACAATTGAGGAAACTATCTGGGTGTTTTAAGTGAATGGATACTTTAATAACAAGTCTTTGTTTACTCCAAAACTGTATTTTATGTTGCACAAGCATGGAAATAGCTTGACCATATACTGTGTTCCTGGATTAACATAGTGAGGTGAAAAATCATTACAAACGATACAATACAATAAATACAGTTAGTGCAATACTTTTTTGAGTTATGACTAGCTTCAGAAACAGTTAAAAAGCCTATTTTAAAAAATGTAAGGACCAATATTTAAGTACAATTAATCCATTAGTGGACAGTGTAATTAGTGAAATGCGGTCAAACACTACAGTGGCTAAACTACAAATGAATGAGCTGTATGATTTTCTGTTTAATGTATTCATAGTTAGATTAACATCTATAGTCTAACAAGTATCTTTGTCAGTTATATTATTATATAGTTACATATTACAAGCGCTTTCAATGTGCCTCAGCCTATCAGAGGTGAGAAGAGGATCCGTTTTTGTTAATGTTGATTTAAGTAACAGCAATCTTGGAGTCCAAACAGCCAGTGAGCACTCATAGTCAGAATAACAACTCAACTTGTTAAAACATCAGATAGAAAATGTGTACACTGTAGATTGTGTATACGCAACTGTGTGCCTGTTGTATCTGATACACTGTGCATTCACAGGCAGTGGCAAATAAATGTGCAGGAACACACACACACACACACACACACACACACACACACACACACACACACACACACACAGTAAAGCACAAATGTGCAAAAAAACTACCCACAGAGATATATTCACAAATCAAACAATCTGTTCCTGGCTGATAGATGTATGTGTCAGTCTTCATGAGTCACACCAGCGTGCTGTAGAGTTTGGTGTATCTGGCACATGGTCTATGTGTGTATTTCATTAGTCGCTAACTCTGCAGAGAGCATACCAATCAGCTTGTGGCTCAGCAGACATTTTTATAGATCTCTCATGGGAAATAGAAAGCTCCTTTAACACAAAAATGCTGGTATAGGCTCGGGTTTTATAAAACATTGTCCTTGCCTCTTAAAGTCTTGCTCCTGATTGAATTATGTAGTTTCATTGAGTGAATGAGGTAGCCGCCTGCCTGTATACTTCTTTGAGAGGACATTTACATCCCCCATTCATAACAGAATTGGAATTTGTTTTTTGAAGCGTTCATGGGTAATCACCATTCATAAAAGCATTATTACAGTGCATCTATGTGTCATATATTTTGTCATTTAAAACAGTAACCAGTTAGTCTATGAATGTGTATCTGTTATTGCTGCAGTGTGGTGCAGACTTATCAATGATAAAAATGAAGAGCACTCATCCAAAGACGGAAACCAGGCAGATCAGTTTCAACTCAATGGGCTGAACCATATAGAGATATGACATGGAACCTTTATACAACAAATGTTCAGATATTATTTCGCAAATTTTAGTCCATACACTGAAAACAAATTAGAATATATATATATATATATATATATATATATATATATATATATATATATATATATATATATATATTAGGGCTGTCAAAATAACGCGTTCATTTTGATTAATTAATCCGAGAAAAAATAACGCATTAAAAAAATTAACGCAGATTAATCGTATTAACCTTTGACCCGGAGCCATTTAGCCACCATTCGACTGTAAAATGAAGGAGGGAGACGAGAATGCGCTGCCTGGATCATTAATTGGAACATTTACTTATAAAAAACGGCCTGATGGAAGTGTGGATAGAAATAAAGTCGTCTGCAGCAAGGAATTTGCATATCACCGGAGTTTGTCAACTCTAAAGCACCACCTCAATGCGAAGCATCCAAGAGTTAACATTAATCCGGAGGTAGCCTCACGACCTAGCACGTCCCGTGATACCGCCTGTAGCAGTCAACGTCATCTTCAAACCACACTGGAGCAACACTGAAACGCAAACCTAGCAAATTTATCTTGCTAAATGGATCGCAATGTCCTGCAGACCAGTTTCGGTCATAGAAGACAGGGGGTTAGCAGAGGTTTTGCAAATAGCCTCTTCAGACATTACATATAACCCGCCATCGCGAAACACCATTATGTTAAAAATCCAGCAGCTGTACGACACTGAAAAAAAAACAAAAGGAGATTTATTGGTGGGAGCGGAATATATCGCGCTGACAGGGGATCACTGGACTTCAGTTAGCAATCACAATTACCTTGGTGTTACAGCATACATCATTGACTGTGAGTGGAAACTCCAGTCATTTGCGTTAGCAATGCTAAAAACGGACACCAGGCATTCCGCCGATGCCTGCGCCCAGCAGTTTTTGTCTGTGGCGGAGGCATGGGGAGTTCAACAAAAGATCACCACACTCGACACAAACAGCGCCCAAAACATGATTGCTGCGGCGAGAAAGCTTCCATATGAGCACATGCCTTGCGTTGCTCATATGTTACAGAGAAGCATCACTGTTTGCCTCGCAAAGCTTACACACACATACACACACACACACACACACACACACACACACACACAAAAACGTAATTTAAAAAAAAAAAAATATTGATGTAGGCCAGGCTACTACTATGACACTGATATAATAAATGTACTGTGTGCATCTCTTATCATCCACTGCAGATATGTGACTGAGCTCCTTGGAGGTGAGACTTATGTTTCTTGCTCTGTGGTGTTGCCTGCTCTCTGCCACCTGTACCGCACAATGGAAGTTTCAGAGGAGGACCCAGCCTACATAGGAAAATTCAAGACTGCCTTTAAAAAGGACCTGTCTGAACGACAAGCAAACCTCAACAATGGATGGCTCAACACAGCTTCTGCACTGGACCCACGCTTCAAGGACTTGAAGTATCTTCAAAGAGGAGACAGAGAAGAGCTGTGGACCAGTCTTGAGGTACTGCTGCAAAATAAACCCAGTACGGAGCCTGCAGAAGAGGCACTGAAAAAGAGAAGCCTCCCACTCTTTGCTTCAGACACAGACTCAGATGATGACACGGTGGAACCAAGCAGGGCTCTGAACCGCTACAAAGCAGAGCCCAGCATCAGCATGGAGGAATGCCTGCTGCAGTGGTGGACGACTCATGCAGAAGCCCATCAACAGCTGTCTGTCCTGGCTTGCAAATATCTGGCTGCACCTGCCAGTTCTGTCCCTTGTGAGAGACTTTTTTCACTTGCAGGTAACATAGTCCAAAAAAAGAGGGCAGCCTTGAGCTCTGAGAATGTAGAGAAGTTAGTTTGTCTCAGTGACTGGCTGAAGGAGAAGTAGAAGTGAGGCAGATGTGTCTGACTAAAACTTAAAAATGAGAAATTGTTACTTTGTTGATTTTTTTGTGTGAAATGTGGTAAAAGGGGCTGATTTTTTTATTGGAGGTTTATGTTCAATTATACAAAAAAGCCCTGGAATTGATATTGCACTATGTTCAACTTTTGGTCTCTGTTGCCTGAGTTTATTTATGGCACACACAAGAGAAATAGTGTTGACATTAAAGGGAGTGTTAATTTATTCATTGTGTCCCTTAGGTTATAACTGTGAAAAAAATCTTCTTCCTAAAGCACTATTGAATTTATTTTCTCAGCATATTAGGTCATATTGTTGATTGTTATGGCCATTATTTGAACAGTGAAAATAATAATAAAAGAGTTTTTGAACTTAAATGTCACTAATGCTGATTATTTACTGATTTATTTGAATTGAAATATTTAAAATACTTTAACAGCAAAAATTATGTATGCGATTAATTTCGATTAATTAATCACAGAGTATGTAATTAATTCCATTACATTTTTTTAATCGATTGACAGCCCTAATATATATATATATATATAATGTAAAAAATGACATGCATTTTTTTTTATCATATTGTGTTGTGGTGTTGAGTGTTTCTGTTTCCGTTTTTGATGATTATTATGTTTCTGTTTTCTGTATTTCCCTGTTGATTGTGTTTGTTTCTGTGAGGATTGTTTGTTTCTGTCTATCCTGTTTTTACTATGTATTATACTGAGTAGGGTGTGTTCTGTTTCCTGTTTTATTTTGATAGTCTAGTTTTCTGTCTTGTCTTGTCGAGTTTTACTTCCTGTGTTTTCCCACCTTGTTTGATTGTCCTGCCCCGCCCTGATGTGCTTCACCTGCTGTATCACCTGTCCCTCATTTGTTCGTTACCTCATGTATTTAGCTTCTGTGTTCCCTTTGTCTCTGGTCAGATTGTTTTGCGTCTGTTTGTGTCCCTGTCCTGTGAGTTGTGTGTTTTTGTACCCTGTCAACGTGTTAGCGCCTGGTTCCTTAGTTATGTATTCTTCCCTGCGTTATTTTTGTGAGTTTTTTCCAGTCTCCGTGCTGCCGTTTTTGTTGCCAATAAATCCTCGTGTTCAAAGCTTCTGCCTGCCTGCCTGCCTGCCTGCCTGCCTTCTCCCTGCGTTTGGGTCCTCTATCCCCTGCTCATCGTGACCTATTGTTCTTTATCTTTATTATCTTGAATTTACCAGCTTTGCAGTTGTAGTATATGTCCCAAATGAGTAAATGTTAATATTATTATTGATGTGTATTATTGATGATAGGGGGTCATTCAACTACTGCATTAAATTGAAGGTGAAGGTGAAGCTGTTGACTTTAATTCTAAATGGAAACAGCCTAATGTGAACAAAACTAGAGAACCTATTTGTCTTTTTTTGTGCTGTGTGGGATACCACAGGCCATTTTTATTGCAAATTAGTTGACTTTACTAGAAATTTGCGTGGAAACCTTTTTAAGTTTTTACACAAGGTGAAACTTAACAGGTTAAGTTTACTGTATAAACTGAAAAATGTCTCAAGGGTTTGCTTTACTTTGAATCACTACACTAATATTTAGTTTCATAACCATTATTTCTGAGAACTGCTTCACATCTGTGTTGCATGTAGTCGACCAACTTCTGGCACCTGTGAACAGGTATTCCAGCCCAGGACAATTGAACTACATTCCACAATTCCTCTGCATTACTGAGTTTTGCTTCAGAAACAGCATTTTTGATGTCACCCCACAAGTTTTCTATGGGATTGAGGTCTGGGGATTGGGCTGGCCACTCCATAACATCAATCTTGTTCATCTGGAACCAAGACTTTGCTTGCTTACTGGTGTGTTTTTGGTCATTGTCTTGTTGAAAGACCCATTTCAAAGGCATTTCCTCTTCAGCATAAGGCAACATGACCTCTTCAATTATTTTGATGTATTGAAACTGATCCATGATCCCTGGTATGCGATAAAAACACCACAGTATGAGAAACATACCCATAACATGATTTTTGCACCACCGTGCTTTACTGTCTTCACAGTGTACTGTGGCTTGAATTCAGTGCATGGGGGTCGTCGGACAAACCTAGACCTAGACCCAAAAAGAACAATTTTGCTCTCATCAGTCCACAGAATGTTGCCCCATTTCTCCTTTGGCCAGTCAATGTGTCCTTTAGCAAATTTCAACCTATTCAGTACATGTCTTTTTTTCAGCAATGGGTCTTTGCGGGGGCTTCTAGCTGATAGCTTTGCTTCACATAGCCTTCTTCTGATCGTAACAGTACTCACAGGTAACTTTATGTCTTCTTTGATTTTCCTGGAGCTGATCATTGGTTGGGCCTTTGCCATTTTGGCTATTCTTCGATCCATTCGAATGGTAGTTGACCGTTTTTTCCCACGTCGTTCAGGCTTTGGATGCCATTTCAAGGCATTTGAAATCATTTTGGCTGAGCAGTCTATAATTTTCTGCACTTCTTTATATGTTTTCCCCTCTCCAACCAACTTTTTAATCAAAGTCCGCAGTTCCTCAGAGCAATGTCTGGAACGACCCATTTTGCTGAGTATTTCAGTGTGAAATGCACTATAACCAGCATGCACAACATTTGCTTCCTTCCTTCCTTAAATATGGGCCATAATTGACACCTGTTTCTTCACAGAATCAATCACCTCACTAATTGAACACAAAACTGCCCCTTTCAATTACAGATTCAATTACACAGAATGAGCATCATGCATGTCATGACTGTTGGGTCTGTTGGTTTTCTATGACTCTACAACACTTACTAGTAAATTATTTGCCATGTAGAAATATCACTTCTACCAAACAAATTGATTTATGAGGTTAGTGATGTTGGACTGCTATTATTTTGAACACAACTGTATGTACAGCTATGTGCAGTGTGGTAACAGTACCATTGTAGTGCAGAAACAGTAACATAAGAGTAGTGAGAATAAGTGTATGTGCAGGATGAATAGTTTGAAGAGCAGTAGAATATGGCTATGTGTAAGTGTAATTACAGTATGTACATTTGTAAATAAATAGAACACTATGGGTGGGAAAGGGGGGTTGGGGGCTTACCTGCTGGTTCGGGTGCGGAGAGACCTTAACACCTTCCCGAGGGGAGTGGGGTGAACAGTCTGTGGTTGGGGTGAGAACAGTCTTCGATGATGCTGCACGCCTTACACAAGCATCGCTTGCCCTGAATGGCCTCGATGGAGGGGAGTGAGGAACCGATGATGCATTGGGCAGTTTTCACCACCCTCTGCAGTGCTTTTCGGTCGTAGGCAGAGCAGTTGCCATACCAAACTGTGACACAGTTGGTGAGGATGCTCTCGATGGTGCAGCAGTAGAAGTTCACCAGGATCTGAGCTTCTTGAGTCTCCTCAGAAAGAAGAGACGCTGGTGAGCCTTCTTGATCAGGGTAGAGGTGTTGAGGGTCAAAGAGAGGTCCTCAGAGATGTGGACACATTCAGAAACCTGAAGCTGGTGTCACGCTCCACCTCAGTCCCGTTGATGAGAATGGGGATGTGTGTGCTAGCTTTAAACTTCCTGAAGTCCACAATGAGCTCTTTGGTCTTCTTAGTTATCTCTGCTTAAAGGAGAATTCCGGTCGATTTCAACCTATAGCTCTATGTTATTAATGCGCGATAGCTGTTGAACTTTTCAACTCCAGCCGGCCACTCTGCAGGCTGAGCTGTGGTGTGGTGTCAGGTTACAGCTTGTTGCTACAGTCATTACTATGGAAATAACCACGGCAAATCGTTTTTTTGGGGGAAAAATACGTTTTTTAATATTGGATTGTATGAGTTAGGCAATCGACTAGTGTAGACTTCACCAGAAACCAGTTAATAAACAGAGGTATGGATTAACACAACTTTTATGCATTTCTGTCACAGCTACTGCAGTCAAATTTGCTGTGTTCCCTCGGTAGGAATAACTGCACATGGGTAGGCACTTGTAATGACATTTCAAACATGTTTAGAAGCTAAAAACAAGTTTAAAACTTGCCCTGTTTGGCTGCTAACTCTAGCAGGATAACACGGTGTAGGCAGCACCGATTGTTTTTGTTTTTCTCGCTACTGACAGCACTCCAAATTTACAAACAACAGAGCTATGGGTTGAAATCGACCAGTATTCTCCTTTAATAAGATCTGTGCACTGCATACTTAAAGATGCAGTAGGTAAGCCTTATAAAACTAACTTTCTGTCATATTTGCTGAAACTGACCCTATGTTCCAGTAGAACTACATGAAGCAGGTCATTTAAAAAAAAAGCTGGCTCCTCTGGCACCACCTACAGCCTGTAGTGTGATTTGCAAAAATCCACCGCTCCCTGTTCAGAGGCACCAATCAGGGCCAGGGGGGGGGGTGTCTAACTGTGTGTCAATCACTGCTCAGGCACACGCATTTCATAGCGTCCTCCCTTCCCCCTTCTCCACAAACAAGCTGCAGATAGGTTTCCTCCCCTTCCCCCCTCTTCACACACGTTCTATCGTGCACAGCTCTCCCTTGTGGGGGAGGGGCTTAAGGCCTCTTTTGGGCTTTAGCGGAAAGGGGGGAGGGACTGAGAAGTTGTCGATGTTCATTTTTTGGCTAAGTCCTGGATCGTCACAATCCTACCTACAGCACCTTTAAGCTTAATATTACAAACAACTAATGCGATTTAGTAAGGAATAAGTTTTTTAACAAAAAGTGAAAGAATAAGTAGTGACCACTAAAGTTTAATTACAAATAAATCTGGGTTTACAGTGATACTGTGTATTGTTATCCTAAGTATTGTTGTCATTATTACCTGTAGTTCCATATACCTTGTACACTGACCTAGATTTGTGGTTTAACTGTTGACACAGTACAAGACAGACTAAATACTTACAATTCAGCTCAAACCTGCAATACAAATTCATATGGAAACTCTGCGTCAGTAAAGTATATTTACTTTTAATTCCACATCCATGAGAGCACACTTAAAATGATTAATTTTATTTGTATGTCACTCAACATTAAATGAGCAGGCAGTGTCAAAGTCCCAGAAGGATGAAATTGCCAAGGTTGCTTTAAGCTCCGATTACAAGCAAGCTTTTATTTCCGTAAAGGTATCTGAAGCGTTACGTGTAGTTATATAAACATCTCTTGTGCAAAGCTGATGAGGTCTCTGTGGCATCAATCCACCACAGTGAACTGTCTGTCAACATAATTACTATTCAGATTAGTTGGTGAAAAACCCAGCAGCCAAAGTTTTGGCACAAAATACTGAAATATTTCTCTTGTAGTTATTATTAAAGCAAATCCAACCAATTCTGCCACACAAACTCCCACTAAATGAGTGTCTGAGATATAAACTGAATGTGTCCTGATTTTTACGAAGTCTCACAATGAATGCTTTGTCCAGACATATTTATTAAATTTAAAATACTAAGCAGTGGACATATGGGTACCATCCTCTTGTGACTTTCGGCATTTTCAAATGTCAGAAGATGGTGTGTGCAACACACAGCTTGATTCTAATTTTTTTTTTAAACATGTTAGCAAAATGCAGGACTCAGTGGTTCAGCTGACATGGTTGCAGTTGAGATGGTCACAGTATGTGTGTAGCTGTCAGAGGTGATAACACTTCGAACAGGATTATCCTCCTCGCTTTCCCGTGGGGAAGCTGACCCTGACCATGACGGCCATCTTTGATACAATTCTGCCACAGCAGTTAAAGCTCATGTGGAATTCCAGTAGCCCGAGAGTTAACACCAGCTACAACATTCTTAGTTGTTACCGCACGCATGCACGCACACGCACACGCACACACACACACACACACACACACACACACACACACACACACACACACACACACGCACACACAGATCAGGACTGGAATCTGTTTTACTGAATGCATTAATGTAATGAACGCAGTGTGCTTCTGTCGCTATGTGAAAGATGAGAGCAAAAACCTTTGCTGCCTGTGGTCCTCTTAAGTTCTGACTAAAATTTTAGATTTACAGATTGTCCTGTTTTCTTTTTTAAAGGTAATCAATTTGGAGATATTCTAGGTAAAAAGTATTATGTAACTACATCACCAATGAATCTTATAAAAACTACTTTTTTTGCAGAACGTTTTAGCATTATCCAGCATCACAAGTTTCATCCTTAGAGAAAACAAAGTGTAAAAATGACAAGGGTTATGTGCCGGAATTGCCGTTTCCAGTTTTTATGCTATACGAAGCTGACCATTGTTATAATATCATTTTTTTCATGCCATGGTCTGTGTATATCATGTATATATGTATACATTACATTATACATTAGTATAATGTACTCATTCATGTTTAATTGCGTAAATTAATTTTTTTTAATTTACTTAAAACATGCCCCACATTTGGATGAAAACTGTGTTTCTTGTGACAGTTTGTAAAATATTGGCCATTATGAGCATCTTACCAGAATTTAAATCACCTTGGATTTACAGGACAAGGCCTTAGACACTGCATGCACAGAATATCAGGACCTTACAAAAGGAAATCAGGCTCATCTTGCAGGGTATCACGGCTGCCCTGCTACATTGTACGGTGTCCTCCTGAATCTTATTATCATGCTAATGAGGTGGGATACCGAACCCTTAAATGTTTGTTGAATTAAAGCGGAAATTGCCAAAAAGACGTCCTTTATTGTCACAAGACTGGCACTAGCATTCCAAGGCTGCTGTTTCTAATTCTCAAGGACAACTTCCAAACTCTTTTCAGCCTAAGCTCCTGTTTTAATGACTCTAACTGCTTACCTCAGCACTCGCCATGGCGATGCAGTTAAAAAGAAAAAGGTTATATGAGAGCTGTTATGTGGCTTCAGTTAAACCAGTGAACCAGGCCTGGAATGTCACATTCAAAAGGCCTCATCTGCCTCTCCTCCTCTCAATAGGTAACACTTTATAATAACCATCATTAATAGAAGTAAATAGGTAATAGGTAAATTGATAGTCAATTAATCTTTAGTTAATTGTCATTTAACTGTTATCAAACAGTCATTTTACTGTTACCAAACAATTAAATTATTATTATTGTTTACTAATTATTAGTAGTGCTGTAAATTAACAGTTTATTTTTACACACATTATATCCCTCATATACTATATTAGGTATCGGGTAATGATACCTAATATAGGTATTTGACTGAAGCCTGTTAATTAATCCTAAACCTAAACTAAATTATAACTCGTTTGAAAGCCTTGTTTTTAATCTTCAACATCCAACACGGAAAACATTACAGCCAATTATATTCGTTGTTATTTACCGAGCTCCAGGTCCGTATTCTGAATTTTTATCTGAATTCTCAGAGTTTGTATCATGTGTAGTCCTTAAGTCAGACAAAGTATTTATTGTAGGTGATTTTAATATCCATGTGGACATTGACAGCAATAGCCTTACTGCTTTCAACTCATTATTAGATTCAATTGGTTTCCGTCAGTGTTTTAACCACACCCTCGACCTTGTGCTGGCATATGGCATTGAAATTGAGGATTTAATAATATTTCTGCAGAATCCTGTATTATCAGACCATTTTTTAATAACTTTCAAATTCTTACTACCCGACTATACAAAATTAGATAAAAGCTTCTACACTAGATGCCTATCTGACAGTGCTATAGCTAAATTTAAGGAAAATATTCCAACAGCATTTAACTCAATGTCATGCCTTAATATAACAGAGGACCTTTATGTTAACTTTAGTCCCCCCCAAATTGATAAATTTGTAGACGGTGCGACGGCCTCGCTACGGACGACTTTAGACTCTGTTGCTCCCCTCAAAAAGAAGATGATGAAGCAAAGGAAACTAGCACCTTGGTATAACTCCCAAACTCGTAAATTAAGTTCCACCAAACTGGAAGAATCTCGTTTAGATTGGTAAGACAGTCTGAAAACATATAGGAAGTCCCTCAGAAATGCCAGATCAGACTATTATTCATCACTAATAGAAGAAAATAAGAACAAGCCAAGGTTTCTTTTCAGCACTGTAGCCAAGCTGACAGAGAGTCACAGCTCTATTGAGCCATCTATTCCTATAGCTCTGAGTAGTGATGACTTCATAAGCTTCTTTAATGATAAAATTAAAACAATTAGAGATAAAATGCATCGCATGCAATGCAGGCACCGTCAGACACCGCCTACTAAGAGCCTGGGTCTGCCGAGGTTTCTTCCTAAAAGGGAGTTTTTCCTCGCCACTGTCGCACTAAATGCTTGCTCTTGGGGGAATTACTAGAATTGTTGGGGCTTTGTAAACTATAGAGTGTGGTCTAGACCTACTCTATCTGTAAAGTGTCTCAAGATAACTCCTGTTATGATTTGATACTATAAATAAAATTGAATTGAATGATTAAAACATGTTTGTTAACCTTTAAGAAACCATTTTTAAAACATCTATAAACATTGCATAGATAGATGGACCAGATATTCCTAACACTTTGTTAAGGGTTACTAGTTGGTTTGTAAACCATCTATAAACAGTGTCTGGATGGTTATTATAAAGTTGCAACAGATGACTATAATACCTTGTTAAATAGTTAATAAATACTTTGTAAACCATCTATAAACATTATCTGGATGGCTATTGTAAAGTTGCAACTGATGTTTTTCATAGTTAGTTATTGGTTAGTAAGTGCTTGGTAAAGCAATGATAAATTGGTTGCCCTTCATTAAATTATATAAAAAAAATGTGTGTATATATATATATATATATATATATATATATATATATATATATATATATATATATATATATACACATACACATATGTATATATATTTATATATACTTTTTCTAGCACAGAGGAGGAAATGGCTCAACTCAGCAGAAGATGGCAACTCCCACTGCTTCATGTACTGCAAAACTATCTCTTATCCCAAGTCTGTAATTTACACTAGAACTAGAACAATTTAAATTTCCCGTGCCACAGTCAAAAACAAGAACAAAAAGAAAAGGATAATTTGCTTGCACGATAAATTGATCCCCCAACAAGGCGCAAAGAAAAACAAATTGTCTACCTCTTCAATGGAATTGCGACCCAGATGCTCAGTTGCGCTTTGTCTCTATTAAGAGACCGCAAGATTTATGAGAGGAATATTGAGTTTGTGCGCAGACTACCAGTTCTGCTGGCCATTTAATATGTGCCACAAGAGAGAAGAGAAGGAAGCAAAGCACTTTGTCTTCAACATCTGCGAGTCTGTGCTTAAGAGCATTGGAAAAAAGAGCCCACACATGCATTGTATGAGCATGTTTCGTTCCATCTCCCTGAGGACACTTTACCATGTTTCCACAGTGATTATATTTAGGTCATTTTTCAGGCTTTGGAAGTCCAAATAGGTCAGAATTAAATGACTGAAATTAAGAAAGAAAATTACCCATTTTGATGAGACATTGCTGGAAAGGAAATTAATCTTCAATTTAGTTTTTAATTTGTATCTGAGCAAAACAACAGCCACAAGTGACTCATTACAGTAATGAACACACCTTAATACAGTTTTTCTCAAATGCTAAAACACAAAAGCCAATCATCTAAACCAAATGACCAGTTGTCTAAACACATTTACTAAATCTAGCCATCATTTTCCAATATCATAAACACATTTCACATGAAGACACAATTCACAAAACACAATCCTCCGTTCTCATAAATCTTAACACATTTTTCTTTGCTAAAACACAAGTTGCAAAAGAACTCTGCTCATATTCTCAAATGAAAGCTCATGTGATGCAAAATGCTTGCCACAGTCAGCAATATTTGAACACAATGAACACACCTGAGGCCTGTACTACGAAGCGAGATTTGGCGTTAACGAGGTAACTTCAGGTTCAACCCAGGGGTTTCTGTACTACGAAGGTGGATCAGTTGTTACCGGGTTCAATCGCCGTGGTAACTCATGCTGAACGCCTAACCTGCTTGGGAGCAGGTTATGTTGGAGATTAGAGATCAACCGATGTAACAGCACCGCCTACTGACCAATCAATACTCGATTGATAACAGCGTCACCGTTCTTAGAAGATCAGCTGGAGCTCGGTGGGCAGAGAGAGAGAGGTGTGCTCAGAAAAGTTAAAACATTTAGTGACCGACAACTCTGTTAACATTCCCTGATGGGTATATTTATGAAAGATATAGATTTGAAGCGGAGGGAATTACATATAGGCTATTTGTCGGCTTCTTCAGCCGTGTGTTGCCAATACACACATCGGTTAGAATTATGTTTTGATATTTTTTTATTTTCTCTCACAGCTTACCACTGCTGGGGTTGCAACTGAAATAAAAGGCTAAAGCAACGACAGGTCATGGAAAGCAGAAGTGTAATTATGGTCAGATCTTGTGCCTGACTGATGGGAAAGTGACTAGTCTAATGTAGGCTATTATAGTGGGTGTACTGTACTGTATATTAGCCAGAATCTGCCTTTGGGGAGGAGGGGGGCATATCATAGTGGGGGATCTGGGTGTCCTCCCCCAGGGAAGTTTTAAGCGTCAACGACTTCATTTCCTGCATTCCGATACACTTTTATGCAAAAAAAAAAAATAGGCTACCTTAGAAAAAAGCACGGATAACAATTCAAAATCTATCAAAAATATAATCGAAAGTATGTTACGTGTCATTGGGCATTTTTAAGTGGGTATATAGACATCCTGGAGCTATCACGTAGACTACACCACTGGAAGTGATATTGATAGGATAAGCGTTTACGCAAAACAGCGTCGGCTTTTTATGCCAGCTTTCCTTCCAGCATTTTGCCTGTAAAACCGTGTCTGTGTTCTTCATATTTATGTAGAATTATAGTTTGCTCTTCTTATGTAAAATATGCGACTCAATGGTCATGCTGCGCAAACACCGCCTCTTTTATGTGAACGTCGTGATACAGGTTATGCGGGACCGCGGTTGTTAGGTTAGGTGAAGCCGGGTAACTGAAAGAAATCCAGGACATGTTGATCTTGATTCGTAGTACAGGCCTCAGGCGTCATTCATTACACACAACGACTCAAAATTGAAGACACTTGTTGCTAATGCTGTGACCACATGTATAAAAGCAAGTTCAGAGTGCACAGTTTGCTGAAGATTCCAAACAAACACAATGGAGGAAGGCAGAGTCAGGGGAAGAGGAATTCGAGTCAGAGGAGGGAGAAGAGCTGGCCATGGAAGAAGAGGAGCAGGCCAACGAAGAAGAGGAGTTCAAATCAGAGGAGGAAGAGGAGCAGGCCAACAAGGGAGAGGAGGAGGCCAACAAGGGAGAGGAGAAGGTCCAGGAGGGAGAGCAAGACAACCTCGCACCATCATTACGGACGAGATGCGAGCAACAGTCATTGTCCATGGCATGACAATGGCTGAAGCAGGACTAAGAGTCCGTCCAAACCTGAGTAGGTTCACCGTGGCCACCATTATCAGGGCATTCAGACAACACAACAGGTATTGTACTCTATTGCTTTCTTTGTCACAATACAATTTTACAAGCCTGTGAAAGTAGTCTATTGGTTTCAAATCAGTTGTTACTGTATTGTAAAACATGTCAATTGACAACACGTTTCTTTCTTTAGAGTTGAAAGAATGCCACATAGAGGTGGGAGGGTTGCCACATTTACAGCGGCACAAGAAACCCTCATTGTGGATATGGTTCGTGAGAACAACCTCATCAGACTCCGGGAGATCAGAGACAAAGTCATTGCCGATAATGTCAACTTTGAGAGCATTGATGATGTCAGCTTGGCCACAATAGACCGAGTTCTCCGGCGCCAAAAGATGCGGATGAAACAGGTCTATAGGGTTCCCTTTGAGCGCAACTCTGCGCGACACAAAGACCTACGTTACGAGTATGTGCAAGTAAGTATCCATCCATGTTCACAGTACAGTTAATGGACATACTGTGTTGCTCAGTGGCCTACATTACTTCTGGACAATACTGTGCTACCTGATTGACTGTTGTTCTGAACACCTGTGCACTTTCACATTTTCACAGAGGATATTACAGTTGGACGCGATGGCCAGACCTCATGAGTACCTCTTCCTGGATGAGGCTGGCTTCAACCTGCAGAAACGAAGGCAAAGAGGCTGTAACATCATTGGCCAAAGAGCCATCACTGAGGTTCCTGGCCAACGGGGGGGTAATATTACTTTTTGTGCGGCCATGGGTTTGGAGGGGCTTGTCCACCGGCATGCTGTCCTTGGGTCTTACAACACCCAACGTCTCCTCACCTTCCCAGAGGAGCTAAAAGACATCCTCCTGGACCGCCAACAACACCATCCTGGGCCCGCACGTCACATTTATGTGATAATTTGGGACAATGTACGCTTCCACAGAACAAACCAAATCAGAGAGTGGTTCACCACCAACAGTAACCACTTTTTAAACGTCTGTCTGCCACCCTACTCCCCTTTCCTGAACCCTATAGAGGAGTTATTCTCATCGTGGAGATGGAAGGTTTATGACAGACAACCATACACTAGAGAGAACCTCCTAAGGGCAATGGAGCTGGCCTGTGTTGACATCCCAGTGGAGGCCTTCCAAGGATGGATTCGCCATTCCAGGGCATTTTTCCCGCGGTGCCTGGCAAGAGACAATATAGCCTGCGATGTGGATGAGGTGATGTGGCCCGATGCAGCTCAGCGACATGATGCCGCACAGTGATTGTGGTGTGTGTGTGGTGTGAATAAAGTAAATAAAAAAACTTCACACCCTGATCATGTTTTCAAGAGTACTGTTGTATGCAATATATTCTGTTTTTGCATTGAGTTGTGTTACAGTAGTGTACATGCAGAATTTACTATAGATTTATACTCTTCATATGAAACTCACAAATCTAAATGCCTAATCCTCTGCAGAGATCTAAGAAGATCCATTACTGTAAAGTTTCTAAAAATATGCATTGGCAGTTATGAAACAAAGAACCTTCTCACAAATTGAGCATTGTGTTTTCAATTGTTTTGCTGTAGTGTGTAATGATGTGTATAGTGTTTACATTTTTGAAAGCTTCGAGCTGCTCTTTTGGTGTGAAAGTTTGAGTTTTGAAGTGAGAAGGTGTGGTTGTGTTTATGTAGCTTTAGAAAAGGGTGTTGTGTTTAGACATTGGGGAACATGGAGGAAACGTTTGTGAAATGTGTTTTAGCATTTGAGAAAAACTGTAACATATGTGGACTCCAAAGTTAAACGTCAGCATTTGGATTAAGTGCATTATCAACTAATCTTCTGTCTGTGTGTGTTTATTGGGAAATTGAAATTATGGTTAATCATGTTTGCTGATTATGGCTCTTCACCCCAGAATTCACAAACTTAACCTTAATTAGAGTAATTGAAGTTATTTAAATACTCCCAGCCCAACCCGTTCTCACCCAAAAAAACGGCCATATGGGTTGATAATGCAAGCAGCTCACCTCTTGTAGCTGAAGTAATTATTCCGAGAGCAAATGGGGAAGTGAGGTGAGGTGACAAAGTATAGGAGAGCCACATTCCGCGTGAGGAGGAGGCAGGTTGGGGTGGTGGATGGGTCAAACAAACACAGAAGTTGCACTCAGGAAACCGGGGTTTGACTAATTTCAAGCTAATTCCTTATGTTTTAATAACCCTAATTGAGTATTTTTGTTGACTAAACTTAAATAGTTCAGTTTCACAATGTTTACTACATGTTTAAAACTGTGCTTGTTAGTTTAAAGAGAATGGTCACATGATTACGGTCACATGATTAAACAGCCACCGCGCGGCAGTAAGTAGAATGGTGGTATGTGTCTTTTGGGAGTCTTTGGAAATCAATCAATAATGTTGTTTAGGTATGATGATGTGCTGCCTAAAACATTTAATCAGTAAAGCCATTGGTCTGCAATGGACTTCATTGGGAGAGTAACCTTGAACACACACACCCTCTTGTTCACAGATGAACACTATGCCCCTGTAAGCAAGTAAGGTTCCACAAAAGGTCTGTGTACAAAACATCCCAGCACAATACCCCATGGATGAGAAGATATGCCTGAGTTGCTTGAATACCATCCACTATGGTCCCCCTCTACTGGATGAATACTGCTCTGACAAAGTGAATAGAGAAATGTGAGATATGTTTGAGTTCTTGTGAGTTTCTCTATTCAACTTTCAAAGCAGTGCCCCAGACAGGAATTCTTTTGCTTTTATTTTTATCTAAAGTCTGTCTGTCAGAATAGAACAGAAATACGGAAACATCTTCAGGCTGGATGTTCATGAAACGTCGTGGAAGGGTGTAAGAGGGGCCAAGAAAGAACCTATGATATTTTGAAGCAGATCCGGGACAGATACACAAATTATTTTTCACTAACATTGTGAAATACATGTTTGTCTACATTAATTTGGTGTAGGAGCAATTGGAAAAATGAGTTCCCAACTGGAAAAATTAGGGCTATAATAGACTGGGTATAATAGGTCTGCGCTCTCCGAGTGCTCTTCTAGTTGAATTTAAAATGTTGTCACATCACTGTAAAATACATGGACAATAAGGTTAAATGTCCACAAATTCAATTTTATACAATTGTATGTATATATATATATATATATATATATATATATATATACATATATATATATATATATATATATACATATATATATATATATATATATATACATATATATATATATATATATATATACATATATATATATATATATATATATATACATAGAGGTCGACCGATGTGGGTTTTCTCTGGCCGATGCCGATGCCGATCTTTAGAAATCAGGGTCAGCCGATGGCCGATTAATACTGCTGATTTATTTTGGCCAATATTTTGCCGATATGTGCTTGTTTTTAAACCTCTATTTGAAAAATAAAATGTAACACTAATATACACAGAATTTCTCAACAAAAAAACATAAAACTTGTACTACACTTGTAGGCTATAGGCTACTTCAATTAAAAATGTATAATGTAAAAACATACTGTATACTGTATAATGTATGAAAAATATATTAAATAAACGAAACAGGTAAGAAGAAAATAAACTTTGTCAAATAAACTTTTCAATGATAAAATAAAGTTTAGTGCACTTAGCAGCATTTATTAAACTTCTGAGAATACAAATCTGCAAGCTTCACAGAAAGTGACATGTTATTATTAATCTCAACACTATTTCCTCCTAACTCCTGTTGAATCACATAAGACTAGGGCTCTCTAAAGTAAATTCTTGTTCACCTTGTTTGTTAGATCATTGTTCATTTGTTGAAGTGTTTTATCTGTTTTGGGGACCCTACTGTTACATGTCCTGTTGTTCTCATTAGGATCTTATCTGAGCAGATTTCTGTCATTCAAACAACTCTTGGTTGTAATTTAAAACTTGTCCAGCCAATTTAATAAAATTAAGGGTTTTATTCGTGCTCAAGTCCATAGATGCAGTTAATGGATACAGGCACGGAGAACTGAAGGCTCTGTTAGCAACGATTACAGGCCAGTGCAGAATGAATGGGACTCTATGGAGCTATACCCCTCAAAATCCACTTTTCTCAGGATATAATTTTTTGTCTAGTAATTTGAATGTTGCATTTGAAAGGAGAGGCTAAGAAAATACTACGACGGAGCATTAGGGCCACATCAAAGAAAAAAAAATAAGGAGGAAGATATTTTTTTTATTTATTTTGCATTTCGAGAATAAAGTCGAAACGTCGAGAATAAAGTCAACATGACGATAATAAAGTTGAAATACTTTTTTGAGAATAAAGTCGAAATGTCGAGAATAAAGTCAACATGACGAGAATAAAGTTGAACTATACCATTTCGAGAATAATGTTGAAATGTCGAGAATAAATTCAACTCCTTTATCACTTAATAGAGTGACTGTCCGCCATGCCAGCTGCCATGTAGGAAACATCATAGATATGGATTACGTCCTTGGAGTGCCGCGCTCGCCTGAGCTCCACTCCATCAGGATCAGACAAATCAATTGCCTTATTGTGTCTTGTGATACAACATATGCGTAGGTGTAACCATCGATACCCTCGCATCTGTCCATTACAAGCTATTTCAGTTGGCCACCTCTTCCAAGTTTGTGTGGTTTCTCCTTCTGAACAGACGCAATTTTCGACACAATCTCTTCAAATTCCTAATACTTATCATCATACTGTGTTTATGTGCTAAAAGAGAAAGAGTTCATGCATTTTGTAGAATACTATAGGGTCCGTGATAGGTAATATAGCTAGTAGTTTGGTTTATTCTCAAAAGTCCGACTTGATTCTTGAAATATCAAGTTTTTTCTCGACATGTCGACTTTATTCTCAACATTTCGACTTTATTCTCGAAAAAGTATTTCAACTTTATTCTCGTTATGTTGACTTTATTCTCGACATTTCGACTTTATTCTCGAAAAAGTATTTCAACTTTATTCTCGACATTTCGACTTTATTCTCGACATTTCGACTTTATTCTCAAAATGCAAAATAAATAACACATCTTCCTCCTTAATTTTTTTCCCTTGATGTGGCCCTAATGCTCCGTCGTAAAATACACACTGCTGGGTGTTAGATTTTTTTAAAGTGGCTTTTTTGTTCTAAAAAGCCTTTTAAAATGTCAATGACGTCATACACATATACGGCCAGAGATTCTGCTTTACGGCAAGCTCTGAGTCGCTTCCTTTTTTCTCTCGAGGCATCGACAACACAGCTGACAGGTTAGACTCTCCCTGTCAATACACGTGCTAGAAAGAGGTTTGCTAATGTTTTAAAGACCACGCCGAAATATTCACTCTGGCATTCTGATTCTGCTTCGGATGCCGTCAAGCGGGATCTCCGATCGTAATCTGTCCTTCACTGACCAATCAGCATTCATTAGCAGAATGCTAGCGTGTTATAGGCAACAACGACTCAACCTGTAACAAATCGAAAGGGCATAAGTACTCGTTCATTCAACTTTCGACCTATAATCCATGTTGAACTTGAGCAAAAACTACAATCAAATCTGAGATTTCTCAACGGCAATCAGGCGAAAGAGACAAACCAGCCGTCTAGCTCCATAGGGTCCCATTCATTTTGCACTGGACCGTG
This sequence comes from Sander lucioperca, assembly GCF_008315115.2. Classification (NCBI taxonomy): domain Eukaryota; kingdom Metazoa; phylum Chordata; class Actinopteri; order Perciformes; family Percidae; genus Sander; species Sander lucioperca. Next base: position 2,895,194 of record NC_050175.1, read on the forward strand.
ATCACCCCCAGTGGAACTCTGGTGGAACTGCAACCAAAGTAGGTACAATGGGGCTTAATAGGGAGTGGAATGGCTTTCCGTAGACGGGCTTTGGTATGCTGTAAAAAATGTCGCCTATTCATGTTTTTGACACTAGGCTGCCCGCAGATGCGCCTGCCTATAAATCGGCTTGATATACTGGGATATTGGCCAATGCCGATTATGTTAAAAAATGCCAAAAATCGGCCGGCCGATTAATCGGTCGGCCTCTATATACATACTGTGTATATATATATATATATATGTGTATGTATATGTGTATATATATGTGTGTGTATATATATATATATATATATATATATATATATATATATGTGTGTATATGTACATAATATTTAAAATTTCACATTATGAAGAAATCTTTCAAATTATTTCTCATAAAAATTATTTATTATGTCTAAGAGCTAAAACATCCATCAGTGGGAGACTCGGTATTGACAAAGTCCCTTACTAGAGCAAGCAGTGGAAAGTGTATGAAAGTTATGTGAAACTTGGTATACTTGTGTTATCAAGAAACCAAGTTTTGACAAGACTACTGGGGCAATATGTAAGACCCTGGTATTAAATTCCATCCTCAGTGATCCTATCACAAGTGGACAGCTCTAAGTACAGGTGTGAATGCACCCAGGACACATTAAAGCGGGATTTATGCGTCTGCGTAAAATCTACGCCGTGGCTACGTGCTACGACGTGTACCTCTCGAAAAATATAACTACATGTTGCGGCAGCGCATGTCGCTCGGCCATGGTTCTCCAAAGACAACATGGAATCAAGGAAAGAGTTAACTTTTCCTGCTACAGATTTCCCACCGTGGTCAGAAAGCACAGAGGAGACACTTTGTTTCTCTCACTATGACTCAAGAGTCGGTACTCGCTCTGAAGCTAATCACATTACTCTCTCACTCGCTCTACCACACACTCCCCACGCACGCACACATGCCGGCCCTGTTATTCTCTTAAAGAGATTAGTCTATATCCTTTGTGTTCCACTTCCGGGATTGCTCCGGTGCTGCAGGAAATTCGGTGCTGTTGGAATTTAAAATTCGGTGGATTTATGAGGACTATTGTTGACTGCTCCTCAGATCTCTGCATGACAAATTGAGACAGCTAGCTGGACTATCCGTCCAATCTAAGTTTTCTCTTGCACGACTATTTTGCAGCAGCTCTGTGTGGAGTTTAGCACCGCCCATGATGATTCTGATTGGTTTAAAGAAATGCCATTGAACCAGAGCAAGTTTTCCTCCCATCCCCAAATGCTATGTGGAGTAAAAGCGAGACTAGACTATGGCGAGAACTCTGCGTGAAGCCTCCGCAGGGCCATGAATCAAGCATAAGGTCGCACTGAGATCTGATTACTCAGACTACATTCAGAGGCGGTGGGGACCTGTTAAAGTTTTGTCTTGGCCCAGAACGCAGAGATATCACACAGACACAGTAATAGTCTTAAAAGGTTTATTTGAGCAACAGGTACTCAAGGAGACAGACGATGGTTCCTAAACCGGGAAGCTCCAGACTGGTCCGGGCAGTTTCGGAGCACGAGAGGAGACCGGCTGAGGCGAGATCACTGGTGGGTTCCTGAAGTGAAGACGGAGGCTGGCAGGTGAGACTGGAGCATGCAGACGCCGTGGAGATTGCAGCAGGACTGAGCGGAAACTAGAGTGAGAACACAGGACAAGGTATCAGCAAGGAATCACAGGAACAACTAGAATACGTCAGGGTTAGAGCCAAGTTACCACATGGGTTGAGGTTAACGAACTGGCGCCGACAGGAAGATCAGCCCGGGTTAAATATTGCAGGTGATGAGGAATGAATGAGCTGCAGCTGCGGAGATCGGCTGAGCAGAGTTGATGCGGCCACGCCCCTTGACCCAGATCACGGACCACGCCTCCAGTACTCCACACAGAAACAAACACAGACAAGACACAACACAGACAGACACACAGGAAAAGACATCCAGGCAGGACAGGGGAAGGCTGCCCATAACAGGACCACATATTACCACATTCTTGTGTAATATGTATGTGTCTTTGTTATTGTTCCTGTGCTGCCTGGTCTAAGAAAGATTAAAAAAGACTGTACTCTACATGTTAAATGTTTTAAGCATTTTAAAAAAGTAATTATTTCATGATTCATTATAAAAATCAGTCCTGACCTTTCAACAAGTCCTCCAAATTAAATGACAAAATATCTTGTCTAAAACAACACATAGAAGCGTTTGCTGATCGTCCTTATCGGTTTGGCTGACACCATTTATCTGACCCTTCCAAAACTGTTACAAATTCTAGCTACAACAATTTTATTAATTTGCTTTCCAACAATATCAACTCTCAAAACCATATTCACAAATAGTGACAAAGCACGATTAACTTTTTTATGGTAATGTTTAGGCATTCACATCACAGCCTTAACAAAGGGTTTTTATTGCCTAAATGTAACCACATCTGGTGTGAAAGTCCTAGGTAAGGCTTTAGATAACAGCCTACTAAGGGTGTACCAGTACAGTATGTACTACAACATGGTTAAAGTCTGGAAACTTCGGAAGAATTCATACTGTATACTTTTTAACTACCAGGTACCTATTCTAATATTACGTGCCGTTTCCTCTTACCATCCAACTACATCCAAAACTGATCAGACCTAATGCCAAAACCACAGGCAATAGCTGTAATGCCTAGGTGTGAATCCCAAATCATCTGTAAAAAGATTTGATCATTTGTGCATAATAAATTGAATGATTAATATAAATTGTGACAATACGACCCTAACCCTAAAATTAGGTAAACACCAATGCACACAATGACAGATTGTGTACTTGAGTCTATTGGGTAAGAAAAACTTGTAACCATGCATTGATTTTTTCATTAACATCGAATTTAATATGTACACCCTCTATGTCTGGTTGATGATGGTACTTGATTCATCAGTTTTTAATCAGGATTGTTTGGGAGACAATCACTTCAATGGCTCTATCACAACCCCCTCACCCCACCCCCCTCTCATAGGCTGCTGTCCTTTCTCTCTTCTCTGTATGCTACCACATCAACACTGACCAGCATTGTGTGTCTCTTTATATCGGATAGCAGGGCAAGGTAATGTGGGCAGATTGAACAAGAGTAAGATTTCTCCCTCAGAAGAGGAGGCCTTTTGTCTTCTTTCTTAATCTTTCTCTGCGAGTCGTGCCCCAGCCTTCTTGGCTTACTTCATTAGTGATGCAGACGTATGGTGGAGGAGAATGGTGGAGCCTCTGATTGACTTTCCCTGCAGTCGTACACTCAGAGGTTGTATGTGTGTAGGGAAACCATTGAACCTGCTGTACCAACCTGGACTTGATTCCTGTTTGCACTGTAGCGATGATATCCTGTCTATCGATGAAGTTTCAGGAAACTCGCCCATGGCAACCAACTCTACAAGATACTCCGCAGGGGAATATCCTTTGCTTAAAACATGTGTGTTGTGTTTCTATCGGCACTTTTAAAGTTAAAATCAACTTCTCAACAAAAAGGTATTTTTTTCTTCACTTCCTGTGCCAGGAAAGTTAAAGCTACCTGAGGGGAGGAAAAAACTCCCACATCTACCTTTCTCCTATACCAAACTGCCTTTTATTTCTTTTGAACTATACCCCCTACCATTGAACATAAACCCTCATTTTACCCGACTTAACATAGAAACACAGTTGGGACTGTAACACAAGTCTAGACTCTTTGATCATAGATACCACGCTTATCTTTTTTGCCTTGGCATTGACTGATTTGACTGCTCTTGAGTTGAAAGTCACAAAGCTTTAAAATATCCTTTCATTCGGCTAAAAAGGCACAGCCGGGAATTGTTTGTTTTTTCAAGCATTTCTGTGTTACTGTTATCTTTAAAAGCTTTAGGTGTTGAATTTAAATGAGTAACGCAGTTACAACCCCTAACAACCAATTGTATGAACATAACATTGAATACAGATAGTTTCACTTCTGTTTTAGATACTGTATCACCCTTTTCTAAGTTCAAATTAGTGTACAAGCCACCCTGAGAGGTCAGAGCCCATGAGTGACAGGAGTGACATTTTCAGTCCTGTTCCAACCTGTCATTCTCTCTGTGAAGAGGGTACAGAAGGTCAGACTGCCACTTCAGTTAAATTCAAAGTGTCACTATGAAGGAAAAATGCCTGTTACATGCTGATTGCCACTGGTTAATGGCAATATAAAGGAGTTGCTTTATGTTAGTTATGAGGACTTTGTATTTTTCCCTTGGAAAGAATTAACTTTGTGATCCAGATGATCACTCAAGCTTTTCTGCAATCCTGGGAAATGAAAACGCCTGGACTCAGATTAGACCTTGAGAGAGGAAGGCGTGTATAAAGCAAAGTCAGTCCAGTCAGCTTCTCCTATCGGCAGCATTGTTCCCAGGGATGTTTTCACTTGGTTATGCTTTATATTGCAAAGAAAGCAAAGATATTACAACCTTTTTTATCGGGGCAACCAGAAGACTTAATGACCCTTAAGCAAAGACGCTTCCCCTGTGCCAACAAGGGTATCCTATTTGTCGGATGTCCTGTTTGGTGTTGGGTCACTCTCAGTGGCCCTGGGGTTGTTACACTATTTGGGAAAGAAACAGCGATATCCCTGTTGGCAGTGTTGTAGCATCGTTGCTTGAGGAGCAGGAAGTCCTGGGTTTCCACCTGGACATTACACTGCTGTGAGAACCTAAAGGCTATCGAAGAAGTGAAGAAATGGAAGAAGTGTGTGAACACAGAAAAGGTGAACTGAGGTGCCACCGCTGAGCATGGGACATATTCTCCTATTCAGTAGGGATAGTGGAGCAACCTTGGAAAGGCTTCACCAGTGTTGCAGTAGTGACATGACTGCTTAGGGGCCATGAGCTAAAGGTAATGTGTGTATGAGTTAATGGGTTTGGTTCCTGCTTAATGCCAACATGCATTGCTGTACAGGTTAGACAAATATAATGTTATATGTTGAGAAGTGGTTGTTTTTCAAGCAGGCACTTTCTTTTACCTAGAAGCATTATCATACACTATAGGTCAGTGTAAATGCAGATAAACACACATAAATCAATCATTTGACCGATCTCACTGTCAATTCAAAGCCAATTGAATTTGAGACACACATCTATGTCATGGTAATGGTAATCTGTTGTTTGTATGATGGCATCGTGTGAGTGGTCCCAACATTTGCAATAATGCAGACTTTAAATTTACCAAATTGTGTTATTTTGGCAAGCAAAATAGGGATTTTGGGAACAAAAAAAGCACTACAATTTGCTTTAAAGGTCCCATGGCACAAAAATTTCACTTTATGAGTTTTTTTAACATTAATATGAGTTCCCGCAGCCTGCCTATGGTCCCCCAGTGGCTAGAAATGGCAATAGGTGTAAACCGAGCCCTGGGTGTCCTGCTCTGCCTTTGAGAAAATGAAAGCTCAGTTGGGCCGATCTGGAATCTTGCTCCTTATGAGGTCATAAATGTTACCTCCCCTTTCTCTGCTTTGCCCGCCCAGAGAATTTGGCCCACCCATGAGAGAGAGGCATCATGGCTTTCAAACGAGCAAAGTGGCAGTTGGTCAAGGCCACACCCCCACCCTCCACCTTGCCCCCCCCTCTCTCCTCCTCAATAGCATTTAAAACTACAGACACAGAAATGGCACATACTAAGGAAAGCACATTGTGGGACTGGCTCTAGTGGCTGTAATTCTGCACCAAGGCTGAATTTCGGGAAAGAGACTTTAGATACAGTATTAGGGCACCACTAAGGTCTATATAAAAGCATCCAAAGAGCACCATGTCATGGGACCTTTAATGTCTGCTGTAGTAGGCAATGCCTGCAGCTGTCATTTAAATAAATAATGTGTCATTTTGCAGCATGCATATATTTGGTTTGAATTATTCATGGTTGTTGTTGGATGCCACAATACACTGTTGACATCACAGGTTGGACAAACATCAGAAAGTTTCTCCCCACTCAGCGACACACCCGCTGAGAAGCCAACTGTAGTTATTGGGAGCTCTATCCTGCAGAAAGTGAAGTTGGCGGCTCCAGTGGCCGCGTTCATGTGCGTCCCTGGGGCCAGAGCGGGCAATGTGGAATCATATCTAAAGCTGCTGGCTAAAGATAACCGTAAATACAGTAAGATCATACTTCATGTAGGTGGTAATGATACACGATTATGCAAATTGGAGATCACTAAAATTAACGTTAAGTCACTTTGTGCATATGCAAAGACAATGTCCGACTCAGTAGTTTTCTCTGGACCCCTGCCAAACCTGATCAGCGATGACATGTACAGCCACATGTCATCCTTCCACCGATGGTTGTCGGGGTGGTGCCCAGCTAATGTGGGCTACGTAGATAACTGGAGGGCGTTCTGGGGAAAACCTCGTCTGATTAGGAGAGACGGCATTCATCCCACTTTGGACAGAGCCGCTCTCATATCAAGAAATCTGACCGAGTCTATTATCGGTCATAAACCATGACAACCCAAGGTTGAAATCAGTAATCAGAGCTGCAGTACTACGCGCTTCTCTGTGCTTCCGTTGGAGCAGTCGCCTACTCATAGTCCCATAACATGTCCCCCGACTCAGATCAGTTAAATCAAAGGTAAACAAAAGAGGAGCTATACTTAAGAACCTGATTGGAATTAAAGCTACCACTGCAATGATACAACAGAATAGGAAAATTAGATGTGGACTATTAAATATTAGATCTCTGTCTTCTAAAGCAGTACTAGTAAACGATTTGATATCAGATAATCAAACTGATCTATTCTGTCTTACCGAAACATGGCTGTGCCATGAAGAATATGTTAGTCTAAAGGAATCCACTCCTCCCAGTCATATTAATACTCAAATTCCTTGAGGCTCTGGCCGAGGAGGGGCGTTGCAGCCATTTTTGATTCAAGCCTGTTAATTAATCCTGAACCTAAACTAAATTATAACTTGTTTGAAAGCCTTGTTCTTAATCTTCTACATCCAACAAGGAAAACATTACAGCAAAGTATGTTTGTTGTTGTTTACCGAGCTCCAGGTCCATATTCTGAAGTTTTTATCATGTGTAGTCCTTAAATCAGACAAAGTACTTATTGTAGGTGATTTTAATATCCATGTGAACGTTGACAACGATAGCCTTAGTATTGCTTTCAACTCACTACTAGATTCAATTGGTTTCAGTCAGAGTGTGCTTAAGGCCACTCACTGTTTTAACCACACCCTCGACCTTGTGCTGGCATATGGCATCGAAACTGAAGATTTAATAGTATTTCCGCAGAGTCCTTTATTATCAGACCATTCTTTAATAACTTTGGAATTCTTACTACCTGACTTTACGAAATTAGATAAAAGCTTCTGCACTAGATTCCTATCTGAGAGTGATGTAGCTAAATTTAAGGAAGATATTCCAACAGCATTTAATTCAATGCCGTGCCTTAATATAACAGAGGACTCTTATGTTAATTTTAGTCCCTCCCAAATTGTTAATTATGTAGACGGTGCTACTGCCTCGCTACGGGCGACTTTAGACTCTGTTGCTCCTCTCAAAAAGAAGATGATGAAGCAAAGGAAACTAGCACCTTGGTATAACTCCAAAACTCGCAAATTAAAACAAACCTCGAGAAAACTTGAAAGTAAATGGCGTTACACCAATCTGGAAGAATCTCGTTTAGATTGGCAAGACAGTCTGAAAACATAGAGGAAGGCCCTCAGAAATGCCAGATCAGACTATTACTCATCACTAATAGCAGAAAATAAGAACAATCCAAGGTTTCTTTTCAGCACTGGAGCCAGGCTGACAGAGAGTCACAGCTCTATTGAGCCATCCATTCCTATAGCTTTGAGTACTGACGACGTCATGAGCTTCTTTAATGATAAAATTATAACAATTAGAGATAAAATTCATCACCTCTTGCCCTCAACTTCTACCGGTTCATCTTTAAACGCCTATAGACCTTCAACAATTAATGTTAAAGGTCTCTTCAGCTAAGCCATCTACCTGTCTCTTGGACCCCATCCCAACGAGGCTACTTAAAGAAGCGTTACCCAAGGTTAACACTTCATTACTAGATATGATCAATATGTCTTTATTAACAGGTTATGTACCGCAGTCATTTAAAGTAGCTGTGATAAAACCTCTTCTGAAAAAAAACCACCCTCGATCCTGAGGTCTTAGCCATCTATAGACCTATATCTAATCTTCCTTTTCACTCCAAGATCCTTGAGAAGGTAGTCGCTAATCAGTTATGTGACTTTCTTAATAGAAGTATTATATATATGTATATTATAATAATTACTTGAGGACTTTCAGTCAGGATTTAGAATGCATCATAGCACAGAGACGGCACTGGTGAAAATTACAAACGACCTTCTAACTGCTTCAGACAAAGGACTTGTCTCCATACTTGTCTTACTAGATCTTAGTGCTGCATTCAACACTATTGACTATACCATCCTGTTACAGAGACTGGAAATTTTAGATGGCATTAAAGGAATCGCACCAAGCTGGTTTAAGTCCTATTTATTTGATCAATCTCAATTTGTTAATTTTAACGATTAATCCTCCAGGCACGCTAAAGTTAGCCATGGCGTTCCACAAGGCTCAGTGCTTGGACCAATTCTATTTACCTTATATATGCTTCCTCTAGGCAATATCATTAGGAAACACTCCAATTATACCTATCAATCAAGCCAGACAAAACCAGTCAGTTAGCTAAACCTCAAGCATGCATTAAAGATATAAAATCATGGATGACCTACAATTTTCTGATGTTAAACTCAGACAAAACCGAGGTTATTGTGCTGGGCCCTAAAAGCCTCTGAACCTCATTATCTAAAGATGTAGCTACTCTGGATGGCATTGCCCTGGCCTCCAGCACTACTGTCAGAAATCTAGGAGTTCTTTTTGATCAGGAAATATCTTTTAACGCCCACTTAAAACAAACCTCAAGAACAGCCTTTTTTCACCTTCGTAACATTGCCAAAATTAGGCATATCCTGTCTCAAAACGATGCTGAAAAACTAGTCCATGCATTTGTTACTTCCAGGCTGGACTATTGTAATTATTATAGTTAGTTATTATAATCACTATCAGGTTGCTCAAATAAGTCACTTAAGACTCTCCAGCTGATCCAGAATTCTGCAGCGTGTGTTCTGACAACAACTAAGAAAAGAGATCATATTTCTCTTGTATTAGCTTCTCTTCATTGGCTGCCTGTAAAATCCAGGATTGAATTTAAAATCCTTCTCCTGACCTACAAAGCTCTAAATGGTCAAGCACTATCATATCTTGAAGAGCTCATAGTACCTTATTGTCCCACTAGAGCACTGCGGTCCCAGAATGCAGAGTTACTTGTGGTTCCTAGAGTCTCTAAAAGTAGAGTGGGAGCCAGAGCCTTCAGCTGTCAGGCTCCTCTCCTGTGGAACCAGCTCCCAGTCTCCCAGAGAGAGAGAGAGTGTGGTCTAGACCTACTCTATCTGTAAAGTGTCTTGAGATAACTCTTGGTATGATTTGATATTATAAATAAAATTGAATTGAACTGAATTGAATTTTATTGAATAATCATTTCATAAAACTGATAAATAAACATGAGAAGCGTTCCATGGATAGGTATCTACACTGACCATTGAACATTATGCCAATTGACTGGACAACAAAATTAATCACTGTAAGAGAGAGCCGGGCAGAAGTGTGCCAAGTGTGTGTGTATTTTACCATAGCAATAAACTAGACTGTCCTCACCAAGAAAATGGCCGCATAGGATTGTAAGTCACCTAATATAAAATTGCAGAGTTGAACAGCTCCATGGAGAATCAATTTATAAAGGAAAAAAAAGGGGGCTTTTGAGAGTACCCAACAGAGTTAATGGTTATGGCAGAACCCAGGATGACTTTCTGGGTATTAGAGCACATTTTTTAGTTCAAACTTCATAGTGAGCTTCATAGTAGCTCCAAATCCATGTCCTAAGCAGCACAGAGATTACATTTTGATGAATTTTGTTGTATTGTTTCTCAGCTTATAGGAGATTTTAAAAAGGTGACATAGGAATATCGCTGTAAGTGAATCATTAAATTGAGTAGTCGTCCTGTTGAAAGTGAAATGTAAAATTGACAAGATAGACATCTGTACAGACAAACAGAATATACAATTGAATGCATTTCTTAACACTTAGGTTACAAACTCTTTAGCAATGTTAAGACAAGAAACCTTGGTTGTGGCTTACACAATAAGGCACTATAGAGCATTGTTTCCACAGTACCTCTTATCTTTTGCAGCCATATGCTTTACTATCACACACACACACACACACACACACACATGTCTCAGTGCCACCTTGATATGAATCTTGCAATGAAATTTTTACGTACATGTACACAATGCTCCACACTACAATGTACTGTCAAAGCAGGTAGCATCGCAAACCAATAATTTTGATCACTGCCTCATTCAAATGATGAGCACTCGTCCTTGATGAACTGGGAATATTCATTCTTTTCACACTAAATATATGCAGATTTGCATTATCCTCTCTTCTCCTTGCACGTGACACTTTCCGCTCTGTGGGACACAGTCTTGGTCACTTTGCAATGCTGGCTTGACTCTGTAGTGTCGTTCTCCATGAAGTAGTACCTTGTGAGCATGCATTATCTATTCACACTGTCTTTAAAGTGCCGAGCTTCGTACTTTTCCTGATTAAAAAAGAAAAGAAAAGAAATGGTCACCTTGCAAGATTTGTTTTGCAAAGAGTTTAGCTAGAGCAGTAGTGAAATCAAAGTGAAACTTTATTATTCTATTAATATGTTAACCCTGGTTTGTCTTGCTCTCTTTTATACATTATTCTGGGATGAATTGCAACATACAAGGGTATCTTCACTGTCTGTAAATGTGACACTCGTTCTAAAAAATAATCAACTGAGAAGGAAATTCATAAGCTCCTACAAAATAAGCATTTGCTCTCAGTTGAGTGATTTTATGTGGTGTTTAGTTAAGCATTTAGGTAATCTGAGAAAGATGACCGCCAGCTTACAAAATTACTGTCATATGACATTTTGTTAACCACTCAATTATCCAGGCCCACTGTACAGTGCTGCTGCAGACTGTATTACAGTATTATAAATTATATTATATATATATATATATATATATATATATATATATATATATATATATATATATATTATAAATTTCAGGGAAAAAATCCATTTGCATTCTGGCGGAGAGTTATATAGGAAAATTGGCTACTACTCTACTTACCTCACATCTGTCGATTCAATACAATTTATATTTGTATATATAGTAAGAAATCCAACATAGACATACAGGGTAACAAATAAACTCAATATTTTCATCATTCCTGTTTCACTATGTCTCACACTACATTGTGTGACAGATCTGATAACGCATTACAAGCAGGATTCAACAAGCGTGAGTAGTGCTTTGATTGGATCCACTGACATATGACTATTAATATAGTGGATCTTCCAAGTCAAGCACAAACAAGGACACAGCTGCAGCAATGCTTTGTGGATGCTCAACAGAAAACCAAAGCCTTCTATTATTCAATTTTATATTCACTAAGGGTCTTGATGGTTGTAAGCACAACAATAACAGTCCATTGTCTGGACAGAGATTGATGAATGATGCATGTTATGCAAACTCTTGCTTACCAGAGGAATATCTCTCTCATTATTAAAACAATAAATTACACTAGATCTTGAAAGTATTGTGTCTGAAAATTAAATTCAGTCCTTGGAACTCAAGGGTCACATTAAATAGGGCTGGGATTTGGCGTGTGAGTGCTCTGAAAGCTTTCCAGTTCTATACAGTCTTTTCTCTTTGTTAACTTATAGCTGAAGGGGAGAGAAGGGTGGGAAGCTGCTGTCATGTCCACTGTTGCATGCTGTTTGTTATAAAACAGCACTATTTTAGGAGTCACTCTTTCTCTTTGTCTGTGTACCTTTCATGTTAAGATAAGTTGCGGTAGAGACCCCAAATAGAATACATCAATCAAACTGTATGCATCAAATAGAGGAATGTTGCTGTCTAAATTCAGCATTACTCTCTTATTCTGAAAAAAGGTCCCAACACTGAAGTTATGCCTCACGGAGATGACGGAGATCATCCTTAAAGACAAACTAAAAGACTTTGAGAAAATGTGGACACCTTTGGTATCTCTTTCTTGCAGGAAAAACCAGGGGTGGGATGTTGTGGGCATTGTGGGTAGTAATCAGGGCCTCTCGTTTGTTTTTGTTTTTTTCTTCCTTATCTTTGTTTATATACTGTAAAAAAGAAGCACTGTAATAACAATTTTCTATATTGTTATTTGAAATGAAGCTTCATTATAAAATATTTGAAACATAAATTCAGCTTTACTAAAATAAGGAATTGTGGGTATCCTCTGTAAATTGAAGAATTATATGTTCTCAGGAGCAAGCAGATCACATAATAATAGTTTATCCACTACTATTATACATTTAAGCATGATAATGCTTTAAACATAATGTTTAATGTTAAATATTTTAGTCAGAATGTGCCGTTGCAGGTAGTATTGAGTTATGAATTGCTGTTGGTCATGCAAAAAATGACATCTTGTACTTATAGGAGCACAAACACTATGAAATATGACATATAATATTACATACCATTAATTAGTTTTTACGAATGTGCGCTGTGGCTACCATTAATATTTATGTGTTAGTGATGTGTTTCCACTTGCATTCCAAAAAATGCCTTCAGCATCTTTGATTTTACACCAGTGTAGAGGCCACTCAGTGCGATGGCAACATTAAGCCTCAAGAAGGAAAGGCTGGCAGGGTCAAGGTTTCATTTTAATATCCAAGTAACAGAACACAAAAAGTCATAAGTCGTTAATTGTGCTATTGCCCACACACATTCTATTCTCAACCAGATAATTACTTAAGTGACATAGAGGACGTCAACACAAGCACGTCAACATCATAAAAATTAGAATAATCCAGGGCACTATTCCAAGAAACACATTTAGTGAGTTATGTGTGTGATTTGGCGATGGAGATGTAAGTAGAGAGGTAAGTAGAAAACTAACTAAACGCCCTCCCCCCCGTTTAAATCAGTGAGACACATTAACTGGCAAAGCAAGAGTTGATGTCACCTATTAATTATTGTCATTATCAATTAATCTGACAATCATTTTTACTCAATTAATAATCAATTAAATGGTTTTATTATCAATAAGGTGGTGTCTTCAAATTGCATTTCCAAAACCATAAGACAATCCATTTATTATCATATAGACATGAGAAAAACATACATCATTCAAGCAAATAAGTCATTTTAATTAATCGATTATTTAAATAGTTGCTAATTGATTTTTGTTGATAGATGAATCGATTTACGGACTAATTGTTTTACTGCAAACCAACCCATGTGGCAATGCAATAGACAATGTCAAAATAAGTTTAGACTAGTCAAACATTTCATCTGGCAAAGGATTGCAAACAATTCAAATTTGAGACAAATATTGAATATATAAAATAGCAAATTGAATGGTTGGAGGACAAACCATTAACAAATCAGCCTTTACAAGCTAAATAGTGGATTTGTGACCAAAAGTTAACATCGTATTCGGCTTTGATCTCCACTGTGGTACAGTAGCTTGTGCCAACAGTGGATCAACGATAGGGTCTTTTTTCTGTTTACATATGCTTTTTTGGTTTCGCTTAACCAAGAGCCAGCCAAAGCTCAGCTTTGCCTCCCACCTTTGTTTTAGGGACTGAAAGAGCAACGTGACAAATGAGACAATTATCTGTGGTCAAGAATGGTCTCATCTCTGCTTATGTGACACTGCTACTTCTGCCCCAGACTCACCACAGTGAGTTGCAGTTATATGATGATATTGACCTGGACATGGGAAGTGAGGCACTCTTTGCTCTTCCACTGGTGCTCCATTTCTTTGCTGGAAAAAATGTCCGGTGTCCATTGGAGAGTGGCCGATGTCACTGGCCTCCAGTGACGTGCACAGACTCTCTAAGGACCAACTAGGAAAAGGAAAAAGGATCTTAACTTATAGTAAGGGTAACAGTTAACAGGGTTACTAAAGGGGCATCTGGCTGACCAATGAGGCACTTGGGCCAGCTAGAGGCATATGGGGGAAGATAGGGGCACTTTGTCATGATATTAGGGCAACAATGAAGCGTGGAAGTGTCCCATTGGGCCCAGAGATATCAGCATGAAAGGGCACTCAAGGCAAAAAAAGGAACTGGTAAAATAAAGCATTCCTCTACCTTTGTAGAGTGTAGTACTTTTTTTAATAGAACATTTTCATGTAATGTCATGTTGAGGTATTGTCCTTTTATCAATAATCATTTTGGCTTAGTTTTGAACTCACAGCAATAAGGTCCTAGGTTTGTACCTTTTGGTTCGGGCCATATGAGGAGTTTGCCCTATTCTCGTATATATAGTATGTGTGGGCTTCCTTCTACAGTCCAATGGAGACTGTCTGCAAGAATCGCGACACCATCAGTGAGCCCTCTAATGGCAATATGAGTTATGACTCAAAGTCAAGGTGGAGGTAGTGTGAGGTTGTTGTTGGGAGAAAAACGTGCTCTGGTTTACTGGCATTTCTTTAAACCAATCACATTCATCTTGTACGGCACTAAGCTCCGCACGGAGCCGTTGCAAAATAGCCTCAGGAAAGAACTTGTTTTGGTGGAACGTGTACGTTCAAAAGTTGTTTTAGTCGTGCGAGAGAAATCTCACATTGGAAAGATAGTCTAGCCAGCTGTCTATATTTACCGTGCAGAGATCTGAGGAGCAGTTAACCATACTCCTCATAAATCGACCAGAGTTTAAAATTCCAACACAAAGAAAGCGGAAGGAAACGGATATCGGCAGAAAGACATGCATGCGTCAATATTTCCTCGCTTTCTCTTTCATATTCTCTTTTCTTTGCAAGTTGCAATAGGCCACATACTGCATCGCAAGGCCACTCACATTCAAGTGGTGCTTAACTGATGGTGCCATCCTTCAATCAACCTGTCTCTCGAACATAGACCAGCATGCTGGAGTTAGTGGGGTTAAAGGGAGTCGAAGCAGGTCATTAATGAATGAAAAGTAGGAAAGAAAAGATTGCTGGAGGGAAATAGGTGAGAGGCAGAGAGAAGATAGATTGCAAAGACCGGAGCCATGATTCTTCTTATGCTGAAGCAAGTTCACTGGAAATGAAAGGGAGAAAAAATTAGTAAATATGAGGAGAGAAATGAGACATTGAAATGGAGTGAAAGGATTTTGCCGGGGCTTCAGCGCCGAATGTTTTGAGTGTAGCTCCGAATGTATTTTGAAAAGTTGAAAAGCCTTTATAAACCCCCGAAATCATAAGTTGCCTTATTTTATTGTGCTTTGGCTTTGCACATACTGCATACAGCCTGTTAAATTAGACATAGGTCTTAAAAATAATCTAGCCTATAGAATAAGTTTCTTTGCTGTCGGTAGCCTATGGGCTACTCCGTTTCTTCCTCTCTGTTGAATATGCAGCAGATAGGGGAGGAGCTAGCACAGTCGTTGACATCACTTAACGTTACTTAGTGGTGAGTTAACAACAGTTAGCAGGAAAGACAGCAAAATTGAAGCAAATGAGACTTTGGGAATTTTTCCGAAAGATGTCAGTGGGTAAGAATTCACATTTGTTTTGGTCCTTAAAGTCTGAAGATCATCATCTGGCTGGCTTACACCCACAGTAGGCCTATTTGTTAAATTAGCTAGTTATTACCATAGGCTATGTTAGCACTTGGACCAGCATGCTTATCATCGCATTTGAAGATAAACAACGGCTACACAGTTCTAGAAAAGTGTAGGCTACATAACCTTGCTATTGTTCAATATTTCCAATTCCACTGCAGTGAATACTTTCCTTGTTTATCAGGTGTTTTCTCTAAGGATAACAAATAAGCATTAACATAAATTGTATGTGTGACTTGTTTTGTGATAGTAGTTTGTAGTAAATATACACTTTGATTTGATTAAATGGTTTTGTAGAGGTCAGTTTTTTCATGATCCCTGTATTTGCATAAAATGGTCTGGGCTAAGCCCCGGATGTCCTTCAATGCTGGAAACACCTCTGGTAAAAGGTGGTAGGGGGAGATTGAAGGCCAAGGGGGTGAATGCCTGTAAGAATGAATAATGATTAAGCTGGCACAGCCTAGAGGATTTTGCTATATTAGTAATTAAAGATACATGTGGTAGACTGAGTAGGTGTGAGAGGAAAGAAGAATGTGATCAATGATTAACATTTTGCAGCAGAGGCAAGGAACCTTTTAACCCTTCAAGTCAGTTCCTGAATTTGTTTTTCACCCCATTCCATTTATTGTAGATATTTAACATGCTGTATCTGATGTTGTTTCATTCTAAAAAAAATACTTTCCCCATTTCAACAGATCACATTTTGAGTAATGTTTTAATAAATAAGTACATTCATCTAATTTTCAAGCATTATGACAAAAAAGAAGAGAATAAACCTAAAAATATACCCACATGGATATGGTGGAGGTCTGTGTATTAGTCATGGAGATGAGCTTCTGATTGGCGATCTCAGACGATTGAGGTAATTGCCTCGTTCTGACTTTGGCAGAGCTAATTTGCCAGATAATTTGAAGAGGGCAAAATGAATTGCACACGCTCACTCAGGTCAACAGTTCACTGGGTTAATGATGGTGATGACTGCAACCTTGTGAGGATAACAGAGCAAGAAGGGAGAGTGAAACCAAGACGCCACGCATAAACTGCAGTGTAGAAGTTAGCGTGCATTTACACTTTATGCCCATCATCATGTTTGCATATAACACGATCATTGGTAAATTTAAAACATAGATAATGACACATACAACTTGCTTGAAGAAAGACTTTTATCAACTTTTTGTTCTATTTATTATCTACTAATTATCTATTAAGGGGCTTTGTATGCATTTGTGTGTGTGAGTGTAACGTATTTATCAGCCAAAATCACAAAGTGGAGCTAAACCAGTTATGTTTCCCCTAATTTAGACACATAAGATTTGCCCAACTTAAGTTCAGGTGTCGAGCATGGTCATGGTCTGATGAGCTCTCCCCACATAGGAAGTGATTAATTGGAGTGGATGATTTTAAATAACCTCACATAACCTCCTGTGGCTGTGGTATTGTTCTTTCTTCCTCCTTCTCTCTTCTCTCTCTTGCCCTCTCTGCAACTTGCTGTAACGCTGAACTGTGTTATAATTAAATGCTCAGCATTTACATAGCCAATAACTATGTTGAGTATTTAAATATGACCTTATTCAATAACCCTGACACCTACCATGGTGCTGTGTGCATTTCTCTACATAAACATAAGCCAATTTCATTTTTTTTCATGCTGACAAAAGCACAAAAAGAACCTGGAAGAGTTGAATTAAGCTAAACAGCTTCGTCTGTATTTATCTGAATAAAACACAGCCATATGTGAGATAAACATCTACATGTCCAAGGACCAAGGAAGTTGCAGCTGACTGAAAACATGTTTTCCAAATGACATGAAATATTGAAAAATTGTGACGCATTAAAAAGTAATAACAAGAAAGAGTTGTTTGTACTCTGGTCTCATTTGAGCGAGCCAGCTCAGACTTCTAGAAAAAAAAAATATTTGGCTGGTATGGGTTATTGGGACACAATGCATATTCAGATGCCAATTTTACGCATTTGTCTGTTAAGCAGTGGTCCATATAATTTGACTTTGTGTGCGATTGTCCTGAGTTCGAGCTCAGGCTGAAGAGACGGAAATTAAATGTTTATGAGATGATGTGAGAGAAATACAGAGAGAGAATACAGTAAAAAAAACAAAAAAACAATAACTTTACTTATGCAGTTCACTTACAGTCAGAAAAACACTTATTCATTATGGCTGTGGCTGGTGGCAGTATCATGTTCGGAATTATGGTTTTGCTTTAACTATTTGTTGCTGTTTTTTTAATTTGTATCTTACCCAAATGGTTGACAATCTAAACTAGTATCAATAGTGTTTGGTGACACAGCTCTCTGCAGTCCTTAAATGCATAATCGAGATTGGTTGTCTACAAATCATTATTTTATGTTTAGAAGCACTACTACATTCATATGCAATAACTGATTTTTTTTAATGCTACCCAAATGACTCACAATTTAAAGTAATATAAATAGCGTTACTGGTAAAGTTTTTTTTCCGTTTGAGGCATGTACTTTTGTCAACCTGTCAGACCAGATTAAATTGTAGGATTTCTGAATGTAAATTGGCGTGATGGGCTTTCCAAAGAATTATTTGGTTAGTTGTAATGACAATCACAAAATAAATATCGCAATGGTAAATTCATATTTTTCTCACATGGACCATACACGTCACCCACAGAGATATTAGGGAGAAATGGCATTAAAAGAGAAATGTCTTGTGTCGAGAAGCCCGGTAAATTGGTAATGCCACCAGACTCAAAGCACAGTCACGGCAGGATTTATAACATTTCAGGCTGAAATCAATCCATTTCAAGGGAATCCGCTGCAGAGGCAACATAAATCTACATACATAGAGTTTTTGCATGTTTAACTTAAACTTTGATTTGCAAATTTGAGCTGTTGACCAATTGCAAGAAGAAAGAAACTACCATAGCTGTCTCACCATAATTGTTTAAAACCCTATTATGCTGGGGTATAAACTGTTCAACAAAGAGGCATTGCTTGTAACCAGTTGTGCGACAGCATGGTACAAATACATTTGCATTAATTAAATGTGTAACTGTCCAAGACCAAGAGGGAAAGTAGTCACTATGTCACAAAAGCCCCAGGACCCACTATTTTATTCTCTTTCTCGAGTTACCAGGCACTAACAAGACAAGCCTCTAAGCACCCTGAATGTGAAGTAATCTACAGTATGTTAAGGTTGACACATGTATCATCATGTACAGTTATTGTGTAGAAACACTAGTTCATTTTATTTATTCTGAAGTACTTTATGTTTTTCCAGAGAACACCATTTCCCACCATTTCTAACCCCAACCCACAACTATATCCAGCCAGCTGAACCACACCAAAACAACCAACCACCACATTATTATACAGCAACATTCAATGCTGCAGCTTCCCAGAATTACTAACAGGACTCGTGATTAAACATTCGAGTAATGTTCATATATAAATATTTGCCACTTGGCAGCAGCTGATCTGCTCTTTTCTTCGGATTGATTTGGCTTCAGAATCTCTCGCCTTAGAACGAGAATGTAAATACGTGGGTTGGTGTGTAAATATCAATTCCAAACACCAGTGAGTAATAGAATGTGTAATTATGTATGCATGGTAATTTCACATGAAGTATGTGCATATTGTTTAGGACTTGTCTGTGTGCTGTTCTGAACATGTGTAGGTGCATCTATATGTGCCTTCCTGCGCCAGTGGTGGCACCGCCTGATAAATATGCCTCCAGATGTGTGTGAAGCCTATCTCTGGCAGTGAGGAATATTGGCTCTCCCTGCTACTTTATCATGGAAAGGCAGCTCTGACAGAAACCCTGACACAGAAACCTCTCCTAGAAGGGAAGTGGGGACAGCTTGGGCATAATTAGAAATAATGCAGAGATGTGGAATAAGGAAATGAGCCATCGCAATACAGATCAGCGCTTCATTTCAATTTTATGCTTCACTTGTTGAATTTCATGGGTAATAATGGATATGCAAGGCTGCCGATCACTATTGCTTGTGATGACAGGTATTAATGCACGATTTCTTTATGCCCTTGTAGGCAGAACAATGTGTGGAGAAGGCTATAGGGAGAAAGAAACAACTGAGAAAGCCAAATAAACACGTATGTAGAGGGAATACTAATTATTTAGTGTTGTCTCATTTGACCATTGGATGCAAACCAAGTTATTTACAGAAAAGAAGAAAAAACATACTTATGACCTAATAGGTTTGCCCCATTGTTCACTTTACGTCTAATGGTAGACTGCCACCAGTTATATCTAGGTCCTGCAGAAAGTCCTGTCCAAAGTGAATGCAAATACTGCCATACAGTTTATGGCAATCTCCTGTTACCAGTATTACAGGATGTGGCTTTGTGAGGGTGTGTCATGAATACTGGAATAGACATTGTTCAAGTCCGTCTAGTCCTTTACCACCCGTGACAGCCAACCAGCCCTCTCCCTTTACACAACAGCTAGGTAAAAATGTATGTGTGCCAAGTATCAAAATAAATTCAAAATAGTCATCTTTTATCAGGGAAAAAGTTAATTTAAAAAAATGATGAAGTAATAATGAAGCTCAAGCCACCTACACATAAAGCCACTCTGTGCTGGCTATGCCATTGTTTTCCTATGGGAAGCGCGGTGTAGACAACTCGGAGGAAGAGCTACCGTTGGCGACTTGGCGTGACGCACCGCTTGAAATTGCAGCTGAGCGCTGGTTTCAAAGTTAAAATTTTCAAAACCCCCCCCATACATATTTACTTCTGTTTCTCTGCATGCACAGAATGTTCCAAACACTAAGTTCTGCCACATGCAGCTTCCATTTGTCCTTTAACATGGGTATGTGTTTATGATTGGCAATTGTAGTATGTCATATTGATGCAGATGACATGTGCCTCTCTGTATTGATTCTTCAGTTGACTGGCATGGTCTGAAAAGTGTTTAGTATTGACTTCTGTGTCCTCTCCATCACATTTCTAGGTTTATTATTCTCATCATCATCATCATCACCAAGGTTATGATCCTAAATGAAATCAAGTGTCTCATCCACAGTATGTCATTGATCATTGTGGTTCTACCACCAAATGTCATGAGAGCAAAATAAAGAGGCCTTAGAGTGGCTCAGGTTGGTGGGGGGTTCGAGTTGCTACCACTGGCCGGCTGTGTGTGTGAATGGGTTAATGAGACCTACATACATAAATAATTGATCAGTGTTTATGATCACTACACAACAAAACAGTTTCCTTAAACAATGACAGCCAGGAATAGAAGAATGAAAGGACATACAGGGGAGGGGACACATTTAAACCAAAAATAAACCATGATTAAAAGTCAATCTGCTCTCCCTGGTGCCCACACAAAACCTACTATCCTCCCCAACGCAAACTAAAAAAAAATGACAAGGCCCTTCCACTTAAATAAAAGCCAGATTAGACCAGCAAGGTCCAGCACAGATTCCTATACATTGTATTTTTACAGGGTTTTAAATAGTGCAGCATACCAACACTAGAGATAATTGAGAGGATAGTCCCAGTTGGGTAATTCCCTCTCTGCTGACAGTGATTGTGGGTTTTGACAACCACAGTACATTAGTGGGTATTAGTACGAAGTTCACACAAGAGACCACATTGTCAAAGAGGTGTAATATCTTCCTCATTACGAAAGGTATCAAATTAACTCCCATAGGTCTTCATTTCATTTCGCCTCTGTTATGCTCTCTGGGGTTAATAATTTAAATGAATGTGTATTAAATGTATGTCAGTGCCCCTGACAGCCACTTGGCAGGAAAGGTTATTCTTTAAAGCTTTACAACATATGTTGTAATGGGAGCAGAAACAATTGTCCTTCCCTTCAAGGAAGAATATACAGGTTTCATCTCTGCATTTGTATGGTATACTTGCAAAATGATTATGAATTCAAGATAAATAATTCAAAATAGTAACATCCCTTCACTGTGAATACCATTCCAAACCTCACTGCTATATGTTTCCTTTGCCTTTTAAAATAAACAGTTAAACCAGTAACTACTCACAGGCATTCACATTACATTGTATTTCTCACGGATACATAGTTCAGTAATTACTGGTAAATTATTGTAAATGCTATTATAATGTCTTCAATTAAATTGATGTCTTGTTGAATACAGTGTTCAGAATATGATGGTACTCATGCATTTTAGATAATGAGCCATTAAAGAGTAGTAATTAACAACCTGGTTTGCATAGTCATAGTCATATTTAGGTGGGTGACAGAGGGACTCTCTTAATTAAAAAAGGTGAGCGTGTGTGCAGCTAGAAGGTGAAATGATGCTTCGTGTCTCAGAATTGTCCCATTTACTATACCGCTCAATGATTTTGAGTAAATCGGTGTGAGAGTCAAGTGAGACAGGCGAAGGAGACAGAGTGGATTGAGATGAAGACAGAACTGGGAGCTCTGACTTTCCCAGATAACAAAATAATTATATTTTCCATTCTCTAGTGCAGCACAGTGAATATTATTAATTTAAATGGAGTGAGCAGCATTCACACTCAGGGAGGAATGAATGAATGTTTTTTTAGAATACTGAAATATTTCTCATTAGAGGCTTTGTCTGTAAAGTACAGATGACATAAGTGGTGCAGTTCCTTAAGAGCTATGGCAGCTTCCATCTCCTTACAGGTTATTGGGCTATGTTTTAGGTTTCTTAAATGTGTGCTACTGTGGTGGGAAAAACATGGAAATTTTCAAGTTAACAATAATAACATTAGCATTAACATTAAGTTGAAGTGTAATCATTGGTCTGAAATAATGAAAATAATTCAAAACAAAACAATGCAATGCAATGTAATGTGCTGTAACTACCAACTTTGCTAACCTTAACATGTGATTTAGTTGCTTAATCCCTAAAGGCCATACACACATGGAACCATACATGGTATCCATACAGGTGTGTTTCTAATTGTGCCTGATTAAATCTTTTTTCAGGGATGTGTGGGTTTGTAGTACAGACTGCACTTGTAACAATAATGGCAGCATACTATTTAGCTGTCCCAGATCCAGGGCCTTGATATTGTGCATACTTGCTCTTTGTCATGACTCACTGGGACACCTGGATAGAACAGATCCATCATACATGTTATTAGTTACACCTGTGCTATTTCTGATACAACACGTCAAGGTGTCTGCAGTGAGTAGGGCCTGTAAGGGTGCGAACACTTTTAACTTTAACATTTTTAGTAACACAGTGAGTTTATTAATCTCTTGTAATTCCCTACACATTACAATTCCTTGCTTGATTAGCTTGGTAAAAAGTGCTTAGTTGTATCAACTTAAAATAATGAGTGAACTAGTTGCATTCATTATTTTGAGTTTGAGCAACTTTTTCTGGATTGTGCTGCCAATGTAACAATAATAGTTGAAGGTAAAAAAAAAAAAAAAGTCTGTCCCCCAAAAGTTTTCAACAACTATTATAATAGTCAGAACAATGCAATGTTTCAAGTCCCTTGGACAAAAATATGTTTTTTTATTGACATAAAATGCATTGCTGACGAAAAATGAAAAGCCTTCTTTACAGTGTATGGGGGTAGTGCTGTTACTGTACGTACACACCGCGGCCGACTTGAGCTTCTAAAGTTACATTTTCAATGGAAGCTGGCTTCTCTCAGCTGCAAGGAGCGTCAAATCTGTCGGCGTCGCGTTTTGGGTGTTTTGAGCGACCTACATAATCAGACCTTCAATCAGAAAGTTGAAAGTAGGTCACCAAGTAGGTTATGGTAATGAGCTATGCCGTTCAGCGGCAAGCAGCAGCAAACGCCAGCAACCAATCGGAATATAGACGTCTTTTGCATTTATGATATGAAGTTGTTTGCGTATAGGGACCAGTTAACGTTACCTGCCGGTCACATCGTCTCTAAACAGTCCGCTCACAGTGAAGTCCTGCACAGATCAACAGCTGGCGGCTGCTCACTCTGCCTGCATTCTGCTGCGGTTCAGCGGCTAACGAGCGAGTTAACTGCTACCAACAAACAATACCAATTCTGTCATTATATATGTAATTTATAAAATGTTTCTAGTGTCAATGTATTGGCTGTGCAGTAGCTGCATGTGCGTTTTCTTCAATCGTGTGTTGAACATGATTGAACATGCTGCCACGTCAGAGCGGCCAAAGCGTCAAAAAGCTTCCCTGTACTTTTGACAAGCGTCCTTGACAGGGCGGCCAGAGCTTCTTTGCAGCTCAAGTCGGTGGCGGTGTGTACGTACAGTTAGGGGATAGCACAAGAGCATTCCACCTGATGGAGTCTAAACGCTGTTGGTGCTGATTGTGAAGAGATGAAGAGAGTTGGCTGAAGAGCTGAATGGATGTGGGTCAGGACTTCTGATGAGCTTGGTGGAAGGAACTCTGGGTGCCTGATGTGATGAGAACTGGACGTGAATTGGGTGGAGGAGGGTTGCGATGATTCGCACAGAAATTGACAACTGACAGCAGCAGAGAGGAGAACATTTTTAAAGTTAAAGTTGGTTAAATCTGGTTGGTTAAACTTTTAAGAGTGAATGGCCATAGCCATCTGATTGAGTCGAAGAGACAGAGAGAAAGGGTCTTCCTGATTGAACTTCCGCTAATCTCAGGTACAGAGAGTTAGGACAGACTAAATATTTTAAATAGTTTGTTAATGAGCGTATGACAGCAAAGCAACATGTTAGCTATCAGACAGACAAACAATATACTCTACAGTGGCAGTACAAAAAACAAGTAAACAAATTTATCAGCAGACATACTGGCAGAAAAATATATCTGCAATTTTTAAACCAACAAGCACAATTTTCAGCAAACAAACCTCAGGCAAATAATGTACAATCCAGCACAGCATATTAGACATGGCGCAAGGCAGATTGAAAAATAAGTGACTAGAATGATAAAAAGATGCTTCAGGTAGATACCCAGCAAGGAGTGAGCTCATATATGGCTAGTGTAGATGGCGGCATTGGTTAAAATGAAAATGTACCTGTAATGTCTGACAGACAATGTAAAAATGCAGCTGAAAGATATCTGTTGTAGACAGGGTATAATAAATAGAAACTATTTCTCAAACTGTACTGCTTATATTATTCACATCAACATTGCCCCTAAGAATTCTTACAGTATATACTTTAAAAGTTCCTGCAACGCATGTATACTTTAAAGCCCAGCTCTCTGTGGCCCAGTCTGTATGTGCTCACCTCAGCCACTCACATGCAGTTGCTCCCACTGCTGTCTCTGACACAGCCTTTACAGCAAAACTCAACACGAATGCTACTGTTACACTGCCTGGTACAAAACCTCTACGTCCATCTTCCATGGGGTGCAGGCTGTAGGCTTCCAACTCTGCTGGCCTGCCTCTGTTAAGAGACTCAGGGTTAGCAACGATTTTTCATTGACATGCTTCATCTACCACATCCTCTCAATGCGCTGTGAGCTCCACAAAATCCATGATTTGCTGCGCCCCTGAACATGTGTTTTATTTTTATTTATTTTTTATTGTAAGATTAAAAAAAAAGTACATCTTACTGCATTTTGTAATGCTACACCTAGGTTCCCTCTTTATGTACCTTTTTGAAGTGGCTATCTAAACAGTGGTGGTTGTTAATTGTGCACTGAGACTTACAGAACTTAAAAAGAAAATACTGCATTAGTTTAGGTGCACAGTTGGAAGAAAGGAAGCAGAGAGAATTACTCCATTGCTCAAGTCAATACATTAGCGCAGAACGTGGTGCTTCTGTATTTTTTTAATGAAGCCAAACAAGGAGTACCTACTGTAGAATGTACCTTGTTTTTCCAAATTTTATTTTTTATCTAATGTCTAATGACTTTTAAAGTAACCAAGTTTAATATTTGAGACTATGAAATGAAACACTGGATGTTTAAAATTCAACAAACACAACCCAATGTGGTGGCAAAAATCTGAATTTCTGTTATTTTTTGTTCTGAGTTTATTCATAGTTACACTCAATGGCAGTCAAGAGAGGTGACTTCGAAGCATCGGACATTTCAAAGTGCTCCCTGGCGCCTGTCATTCCAGGGGTAGGAAGTCTGTGGCAGACTATACCCCCACTCTGCATGTGACCTCTTTACAAGCCTTTAATGGAGGCCATCCAAACGTTAATCCTAAAGTTAAGCCTCTTGTCAAAACAGAGCGACAGGGAGCTGGAGTAGATCTGGTTTGAAGAATGGGACAGCACTCTGTTACTGTTGCTGCACAAATATAATATGGATGGAATTAGCAATACACATGGTATTTTCTTTCAGATTTTGAAGTTTTTTTTTTATAATTGAACCATGGTTACCATATTTGGGTGGGCTTTTTGGAATCTGTCCTGAAGTTTGGAATGTGCTTTTGAATAGCACGGCAAACCATTTTTATTCGGTCTACTACGCAACCTTGGTTTTGTTCAGATTTCTAGGCTGCAGAGAATATGCCGATTTATAATTTGTATTTTCCTCCACATCAATGCAGTGGTGGTTAACGTTATTTCCAAAATCCCAACGCTCGTTTGCTAGCACACCAGAAATGTTTCTTTCCACCCTTTGTTATTTCAAACTGACCAACTGGCTAGCTGTCTTACCCATAGTTCCTACTCTGACCCTCTGACTTGATAATTCCCTGTGAATGGAACCGCGGAACTCTTCTAACTCCATTTTAAACTAAACGCCAAAATTCGAATCACTAGTAGAACAATGACAAACATTGTAATTATTCTAAATCAGCAAAACTGCAGTCCTGTCTGATTGCACAATGTGAGTAAATATTACCCCAGTAAATAAATCCTGTGTGATAGGCTAATGTCAATGTCTTCTTGTACTCTCTCTCACGAGTGTCCCTTGCTTTGCAGCTCCGGCGTGCCTGTGGGCGAAAGGTTTATGTTGTTGAGTTGATTTAGTGTGCTATATGTGTTGGCTTTCCTCACACATTCTCCACTAGCGGCCTCATATTTCATAGAAATATCCAAGTTTATCTACAGATGGACATCATTACGAGGTCTTTTGTTAAAACTGGAACAAATCAACAGCTACCAGGTGATATTAGACAAGCACTCACTCAGCCTTGGAGTCATATGGAGAAAAATATACTTATTAGATGAGCATGAATAAACAATACTTGTTATGGCTTAATAACTTATGTTGAGTGGGATTAACATTACTGTATGTAGACCTTAATGCAGTATATAACAAAACATATTTTTCCATTGGAAATTGCTCAAACAATGTGTATTTGGCAGCTGAAATATTAACAAATATCAGGTGGAGAACCCACAGTAGAGTCCCCCAGTAAAATCTGTCCATTTCAGCACTGACAGTTTTTCTTGTGCTTTCAATAGGATTCATTCTTGTTTTAAAGGCTTAGCCCTCCTTACGATGAAATTCTAAAACCGCTAATGGCTAGAAATGAAATGTAGCGGCATAATACTGAATCCTATATTAATTTCCCTTAGCTGATTGGTACTAACAAAACTGAAGTACAACCACACACACACACACACACACACACACACAGTTGATAGGCAGGTCTCCCAGCATAAAAGGCAGAAAAAAACATATTAACATTATTGTGTATGGTTAATAAAATCATGAATAATTTAAATCCTCCTACACACTATAGCTCTACTTTCTGTTAAGTTAAAAAATACATATTGATTTGCAGTGTGCAGAAGTACAACTGATTAAACATTTATTTTTTTAGATGAGGATATAATTATTGATGGAAAATGTAATAATAGTTAAATACATAACTTGTCACATAAATAATAAATAAAAACAACAATTAGTTGCAGTTGTTATCTTCCTGGAAACAGAAGAACCCCTGCTGTTGTCTTAAATACTTGCCATTGTTATCCAGGATTACTGTAACAATGAGCCACTGAAAACCATTGATTACACCTGGGAGTTACCTCATAACATTATCTACCGTTGGCCTGTATTGTTCAGGTATAATCGGAGAGGGAAAGAAGCCCAGGGGTGAGTAAAGTAAAAGGGATTATGTACTGTCAATTGAACAGGGCAAGGTTAAAGGATAAGTGGATAGAGAGTGGGACACTGAATATTTGGTGTTGTCTGACTGTGCGCATTCAGCGGGCCAATCATTTCTCAGTTATCAAATTCATAGGGCTGCATT
This sequence comes from Sander lucioperca, assembly GCF_008315115.2. Classification (NCBI taxonomy): domain Eukaryota; kingdom Metazoa; phylum Chordata; class Actinopteri; order Perciformes; family Percidae; genus Sander; species Sander lucioperca. The sequence goes on from NC_050175.1 coordinate 2,923,031, forward strand.
GGCACAACCATATTGAGATACGGTACATTGCTAAGCATTGCATGATTATTTACAAACTGCCAGTATACAGTTAGCATTGTATGTACTGTATGAACATGCAATACAGAAATGCAATCATTATCATTCATTTTATTTCTTAAAAGACACTAAATGATAAGAGCAGGTGAAAATCCACAACTTTGTATCTTCCTTCTAAACAAATACAGTATTTGTTCTCTCTAAATTGCAGCACTTTGCTGTGTACTTAATAAACCAATATACTAAATTCAACTTAAAGTGTATTAAAAACAATCAAACGTGCAAATGTCTTGTTTTAATTATTTGATCAACATGTTCATCAATTAGGGTGTGTAGGCTGTATAATTTGACATGTGATGAGTTGGTATGAATCCAGTTGTCAAGGCCGTGACCCTGGGCTTTTCCTTGTGTTTCTCTATTTTTCTCCTTCCCTATGTGTTCCTGTCTGTCTCTGTGTGTTCCTGTCTATAGGCTGTAGGTCCTGATTGCCGCTGATCATCCACACGTGCCTTCCACCAAGTTCATCAAACTGCAGGATATCAACCCCGGTCATTTAGCCACTCATCACCAGATCGTTCAGTCAGCTACTGTGATAGTTAACACTTCAGGCCGGTCCTTGTTCCAAGTATTCGTGTCTTTTTCTCAAGTCTATTTGTGCCTGATCCAACCCTGTTCTTCTGTGCTGCAGGATCCTTCTCCTCTGCCTGCTTGCTTCAGCATGCATCCCCTCAGCCACCGCAGCAAGCCACTCCAATCCCTGCTTGCTCATCTGCCTTGCTCCAGCATCTCCAGCCATTTACCCTTACTACCAACTCTCTGCTTCTACCAGCAGCATCCTCGCTCATCTCACCTCCATTCCCCTTTTTCCCTTACAATAAATTTTTTTTCATTTATCTACTCCTGAGTCTAAGTCTGCGTTTGGGTCTCTCTGTGAAATCATAGCACATAATGGGACCATAACAAATGGCAAATTTCTATTCAAATACGTTCCTGCACAGTGATGCAGGGAGGTTATGCACTGCAGCAGCTGTACCCTCGCCAGGTGGATTAAAGTCTGACAATCAGACACCGTCCTCAGCAGCACATGCACGAAGATTCTATAGACACTATAAAATGAGCTGCTTTAAGCCAATTAAACCCAACACTGGTGATTTTCTTTATTTGCAATGGTAAATTGGGAAAATGGTAAAAACGATCCATAAAAATCATAACACCAGTCTGATTTTCGTATGGTTAGCACTTTGTTAAATTGTTAGGCTAAAAAAAACCACAGTGATTACTTAAAGAAGGGTTATGTCCAAAGAACATTGGAGTTGTTTTTGTAGATCATACGTGGAAATTTACTGTATATATGACTGAAAATATAAACTAATATAATCTTGTATCCAAGATACAAATATGTGGGGCGTTCAATACATACTTGTTTGCTGGCAGCAGATCCTTTAGTATTCCAAACATGTGTGTGGTGACTGGTCTTATTAACAATGAAGCCCACAGGGCTTACGCAAGCAGGATTCCTCTGCAAGTCCTTTATCACCTGTTGAGAGCTACTGTGTGTGGGCGCTGAGAAATAAACAGAAATATATGCCTACCTGCTGCTAAGCCCCAGTGGCCATCATCTCACTGACAGAATAAGACATCACGGCAGTCATCAAAGAGCTGAGCAAAGCAGGGGGTGCGGGACCTTCAGAAACTACCTCGAAACCATGTGATCTCAAGACCAAATTTGATGTTTCGCAATATATATTATTACAAGATCAATCATGCAACTGTGCAGAGAACACTTTCTTTTTTCAGAGGATTAAAAAAACGTACAAAGGTCATGATAAACCTGTGATCTCGACACAACTGAAAGACAGCACTCTGCCTTCAGCTTTGTCAGAAGCTAGAAGCTTGGGTTTATTTTTTTGGCACAAACATGTTGTTCACCTCAGTGTTGTGTTTTGTTTCAATTCACAACCACATGTTTAAAGTTATAGTCTGTGACTATTTTATATTAATGAACATTCAAGCCATTGCTGTTACATTTAAGCCATTTCCAAATGAGTTAGCTAATTAAGCCTAATAATTTGCGCGCAGCAGCTCGATTGATGCGTTGTATGTCACCGCTGGGAAAGGACAACAGCAGAGTTCAGCTCTGGAGACGAAGAGGACAGAGTCGAAGGCATGGCTGAAGACCCCATGAAGCACCCACAACATGTTTTTAGTCAGCGATTGTACTGCTAAGAAAAGATCTACATGTTCAGCAGAAGGATTAAAATCCAAATTAGAAAGTTGACTGACGGTGAAAACAAACAAGTAAAAACCATTGCTGTGGCTTTAACTAGTTGAAAAGCGCTGAAAAAAGAAAAGGGACTGAGGCCAGACACAGTTGTTGCCTTTCTGCTCTTGAACAGGTTAGTAATGGGTTTTGTAACGTACAAGGAGTTGGAATTATTGCTATTTCTTGTACTCGACCTAAATGATGTGCTATTGTCTTGGAACGGGGAATATTTCTCTGTGTTATTTTTTCTAAATATGGCCGGTGACTTTCGGGTTATGTGAGTTATGCGCCGACGGTGTTGTTGTCATTACTTAGAATTCCTCATGGGGGGGGCAACATAAACTACACACTATAGCTTTAAAACACCGTCCATTTCACAACATGCGCCAGTCCCTGGAAAATACGTTTACGTAATTAAGAATGCACTTTACTTGTATGGGATGTCAATTTTAGATGACAGGGTTTACCATTGACACATACAGTTTACATGTATATCACCATACATTGCTCTTATATTTCTACCCATACTCAACTGCCTTAGCATGAAATTGAAGCTCAACCCATTCATTTTTCATGTAACTTAAAATAAGTAAAGATCCCAAAGTTTGGATAATTAAATGTAAACAAAGACCGATATATTTCAAGTATTGATGCAGCAGTAAGACTAAATGTGTATAACAAAGGACAAACTCACAAAACAGAAAAGAACAGATTAAATAGAATAGAAACAATTTGAGGAACTTGTTAATTGAGCCAGTTTTTGCTGACAGCAGAGGTATAAGTAGCTGCAGTAATCATGAACAAAGGACTGCCATGAACCTGCCTCTTCAGCAGACTTCACTTCACTGATTGTGTAGTATAATGACGGTGGACTGAAAGCTGCAAACTGTATGTCACAGCAGGCGACCGTTTCTTCTTCAGTCCCTGAATCAAGGTGTAATTAGACATGTTCTACAGTGACAACACAAGCTAAATAAACTTCCTAAAGAGGAATGGTGGTGAAAAACAGGTGCAATCCAAATCCCCACATTCTTAAAGTATCTAGTTGTCATTTAACCAAACATGCTTGTTTTTCTCTGGCTTATTTGTGTAACCAAATACCCTATCGCAACTCCTGAACTGTCTATTGTGTTTTTCTCTTCATAAATGTGACTGTGTTGAGTGCTCAAGAAGAGGAAGGGATAAATCGTTGTATGCAAGTCTTTGATATTGATAAAATTATAATCTGACATGTGTGTTTATGGCTGTACTCATCCAGGGTTCAGAGTACTGCTGGGTTTCTACTCCAGACAATCATCAGTCTGGCTACGTATCAGGCCGTTAAAATACATCCGCAATTTCTTCACTTTGAGGAAGCATGGGAGAGATGTGAGAAAATCATGCAAGGAGAGAAAAAACATCTTTTTAGAGGGATGAGACTTCCTTTCCTCTGAAGTGTTGCATTAATTCATCAGCTGTATGGGCAGAGTTAGCAAAGGCTTTCAGCTGCACGGCTTTCTAGGAAGGCTGCTCTCGTGTATCCTCGCTCATAGCTCCTCAGATATCCCTCCTCGATGCCTGCTCCTCGGAGAGACCTTCGAGACGGCCTTCACGAAGGCAAGGAGCAAGTTCAAGCAAGGAGCGAGGAGCTATCAAATAAGAGACTTGAGAAGAAGCCTCTGCGTTTGTGATCTGGGGCTGATTTTGACCTGGAATGACAGGTGAATGCAATTAGCCACCTGGTGGGGTAGAAAACCAGCAGAGTTCAGAACCCTGAGGATTAGATTTGAGAAGCACTGCTCTACACCATATGTACACTTCACTTGTTTTGAACAAGGGTTGAAATGTGGGTCGTGGATATACTGAACAGTAGATGAGCCACAGATACGCAATACTTGTCTCTTTTATGATGATACGATGATGTATGCTGTACGTTGCGTGCAAGTTTACTGTCATTAGATAGCATTATGTCCAGCTTCTGCACTGCTGGAACAAAAAGGCAGAGTTCTGCAGTATGTCTCTGCTGTTAGTTTTACTGGAAAATCATTAAATGACACATTTGCATGAGCTTACCATTGCAAACATTATCAAGTTCAGTCAAATAATAGCATTACTGCATTGCTCAAAGGTAGTATTTAAGCAGGGGATGTGAACCACCAGTCTGACATTTACAGCTTGGCTAATCAGAGGTCTTGGCTGCTTATGGCTACATTTGTTTTTTTTTTAATGTCAATACCAATGGAACCAATTAGTTAACCTTTAGAGTGGCCTCATCCAAAATAATGAACTTTACTCTCAGTAAGTTTGTTGCCCAGCTTGTGTTGGAGCATATTGGTTGGAATAGTGACATTTCAAAGGATGGTCTCCCTTTATTGTATTAGTCCAATCGCAAACTATCCTCTGCTCTAATAGGGTTAGACTTTTCATTGTCTCTATATATATATTTATATTTATATATATATATATATATATATATATATATATATATATATATATATATTAGATCTTGCCATACAAGTAGTATGTGTTTGCAATACAACATAATATGTGCACCTTACTGGCTTGTCACAATAAAAACAAATCAATTGTCTCCATTACTTTTTCCACATCTATACTCGGTTGACATCAAAACACATTTCGGCGGAATTCCATTAAACTCCCTCTCATTAATTACCATACCACTGAAGTGGGTTCACGAGTTGAGTTCACTTCTGCTTAAGAGGATTTGAAGTACACCGTAATTAAAATGCACTCTCTCACTCTTTATAAATGGTTCGAATGGTGCATACAAAGTGGCCAGATGTGTAGCATACCATATTTCTTTACAAAAGACAGACAAAACTTATAAACATTTCTATGCTCATAACAATATGGGCTCTTTTGTAAAACCCTTACAGGTTATTGTTAATGTTTATAGGACAAACTTACCAGCTGCAACAGCGACACTGGTATTGTTTTCTCCTTGTGTGTGTGTGTGTGTGTGTGTGTGTGTTTTATCATGGCAAAATGTGGTCCTGGAGACACCAACTGTAGCAGGAACTACCAAAGAGGCGATTTTAAGTACTCTGCCAAGTGTTTATTAGGGCAGCCCCCTGAAAGTGGATAAGTCGAATCATCCCTTGGTGACACCTCAGTCGACTTGAGAGACTATCCAGTGTGCATTAAAATATATATTTATATTCTAGTAGGGTGAGCACACTGAACAGTGTTTCCCACAGGTGGCCTATAATTATGAATGGTGATGACACAGCAAAAAAGTCACCTCCAAAAAGCATTATAAACTAGGGGGGGCCTGTATTTCAAGGCGCAGACCCCTGATGCACTGAGGACAGTCTTCCCTGTTAACAGCCTTCCCTTCCCACGGGAGAGAGGGCGCAGCCAGGGCCCCGGAAAGCTGTGGACAGATTTTGTCACCACAATAGCGTCACAACCATGCAAGATGCAGTCACGGAAATTTAAAGGTGTGTAGTTGAGATCGAAATGAAACATTTTGAAGATGGGTGTGGTCCCAGCTAAGGTTATTATAGTTTAGCATTTTTCATTAGTTTTTATTTTTAATACGTTTTGACTTTGTTTTCAAATTCAGTCTAGTTTTTAAAGCGGGTTTGCTAGTTTAGTTTAGTTTTTTTTCTCAAATGCTTAGTTTTAGTTTTTATTAGTGTTAGTATTAGCCTTTTTTGTAATGTGGGTTAGATTCAAAAAGGTCAGAAAAATGATTGTGTAATAATAACTCAACAAAAACATCATACAATTTTAGAAATATGTATTCACAATGTTTTCAACAATAACACCGGTAAATACAATGTACAAATGATGAGCACAAATATGTAAACAGTCTACACAAGACTCCACAGTAAGTGCAAAATTGCATTCTCCTTTACCTTGTTAAGGTAAGCTAGGTTAGCCTCCTTGTGTGCGCTTATCAATTGTACTTTGAAATTCGTGGGATTTTTCCCTTTAATACATTGTCCACATATTTTACCACCTTCCACTGCAAGGCACTTGCTTTTATCTAAAACAGTCATGATCAAATAGGACTCTGCCGCTTTCTTCCGACTTTCGGTACCACCATGATTCCAGGCGAGGGGCATGGACTATGTTGTGTTCAATTTGACACGGAATGTCGGACTTACTGGGTTCCCAGTGGGAAACTATGTCAATGGTGTAGACTGTATAAAACAGGTCTATGGTGGGAAATGTCAACTCTGAAAGATATAATGTTATTTGCTCTATGAAAGACATTGACAAAGACGAAAACTAAGGATATTTCCTCGATAATTTTATTTTATTTTAGTTAGTTTTGCAAACAGACATTAATTCAATTCAATTCATTTATAGTATCAAATCATAACAAGAGTTATCTCGAGACACTTTACAGATAGAGTAGGTCTAGACCACACTCTATAATTTACAAAGCCCCAACAATTCTAGTGATTCCCCCAAGAGCAAGCATTTAGTGCGACAGTGGCGAGGAAAAACTCTGGAAAACTTTTAGGAAGAAACCTCGGCAGACCCAGGCTCTTGGGGGGGGATATGATGAACAGTGGCAATAGTAGTCACAATAAAGATAATGGAACAGTGACTACAAATGGTAGTCGTAGTAGTTCATGTCATAGCAGGGCGTTACAGGACGTAGCGTGGCACAGCAGAGCATAGCAGGATTTCAGCAGGATGCAGCAGGACACTGCAGGGCACCGCAGAGTGTAGAAGGGTGTAGCAGGGAGTGCAGCAGGACCACGGCGAGAGCTGCAACCAAGATCTTGGTGCCATCCTAATCCAAGGAAATATGCTGGGCGAAAAAAAAAACATAAGGACTCCGGGGAGTAAACTCCCCAGAGCTAGGTTAGTAACAAGCATTTCTGGGACAAGGATGCACACAAATGGAAAGAAATGGAAAAAGAGAGGAGAGAGAAGCTCAGTGTGTCAAAGGAAGGAAGGAAGTCCCCCGGCAGTCTAGAACTATAACAGCATAACTAAGAGAGACAGGTTAAGGAGAGGAGCCCGGTCGGGCTAGAACTCTCCCCAACCGGATCCCGCTGTACTGGCCTGCCTCCCTCTACTTTTATTATATTATTGATTATATGGTAGATGAATCTGACGACTATGAAGAGAAGCAGGTGGGCCGGAATAGGCAGACACTGCAACTCCTCACTCCCTAACTATAAGCTTTATCAAAGAGGAGGGTTTTCAGTTTATTCTTAAATGTGGTGACGGTGTCTGCCCCCTGAACCCAGACTGGGAGCTGGTTCCACAGGAGAGGAGCCTGATAGCTAAACGCTCTGGCTCCCATCCTACTTTTAGAGACTCTAGGTGCTCTAGTGGGACAATAAGGTACTAAGAGCTCTTCTAGATATGATGGTGCTAGACCATTTAGAGATTTGTATGTCAGGAGAAGTGTTTTAAATTCAATCCTGGATTTTACAGGAAGCCAATGTAGAGAAGCTAATACAGGAGAAATATGATCTCTTTTCTTAGTTCTTGTCAGAACACGCGCTGCAGCATTCTGGATCAGCTGGAGGGTCTTAAGGGACTTATTTGAGCAACCTGATATTAAGGAATTAAAGTAGTCCAGCCTGGAAGTAACAAATGCATGGACTAGTTTTTCAGCATCGTTTTGAGACAGGCTGTTCCTAATTTTGGCAATGTTACGAAGATGAAAAAAGGCTGTTCTTGAGGTTTGTTTTAGATGGGCGTCAAAAATAACTCCTAGATTTCTGACAGTAGTGCTGGAGGCCAGGGCAATGCCATCCAGGGTAGCTATATCATAAGATAATGAAGTTCGGAGGTGTTTGGGGCCCAGCACAATATCTTCAGTTTTGTTTGAGTTTAACATCATAAAATTGTAGGTCATCCAGGATTTTCTATCTTTAATGCATGCTTGAAGTTTAGCTAACCGACTTGTTTCGTCTGGCTTGATTGACAAGTATAATTGTGTGTCATCCATATAACAGTGAAAGTTAATTGAGTGTTTCCTAATAATATTGCCTAGAGGAAGCATATATAAGGAGAATAGAATTGGTCCAAGCACTGAGCCTTGTGGAACGCCATGGCTAACTTTAGCATACTTGGAGGATTTATTGTTAATATTAACAAATTGCGATCGATCAGAGAAATAGGACTTAAACCAGCTTAGTGCAATTCCTTTAATGCCAACTAAATGTTCCAATCTCTGTAACAGGATGGTATGGTCAATCGTGTCGAATGCAGCACTAAGATCTAATAAGATAAGTACGGAGACAAGTCCTTTGTCAGCAGCAGTTAGGTCGTTAGTAATTTTCACCAGTCTCAGAAAGCATCATAGCACCGTCTCTGTGCTATGATGCTTTCTAAATCCTGACTGAAAGTCCTCAAATAAACTATTTCTATGTAGAAAATCACATAACTGATTAGCGACTACCTTCTCAAGGATCTTGGAGAGAAAGGGAAGGTTAGATATAGGTCTATAGTTGGCTAAGACTTCAGGATCGAGGGTGGGTTTTTTCAGAAGAGGTTTTATCACAGCTACTTTAAATGACTACGGTACATAACCTGTTAATAAAGACATATTTATCATATCTAGTAATGAAGTGTTAACCACGGGGTACTGCTTCTTTAAGTAGCCTCGTTGGGATGGGGTCTAAGAGACGGTAGATGGCTTAGCTGAAGAGACTTAACATTAATTGTTGAAGGTCTATAGGATAAAAGCAGTCTAAGTATATGTCATGTCTTGTCGTTCTTTCTAGTAGTCCTGCGTTTAAAGGTGAACCATTAGAAGTTCAGGGCAAAAGGTGATGAATTTTATCTCTAATTGTTTTAATTTTATCATTAAAGAAGCTCATGAAGTCGTCACTACTCAGAGCTATAGAAATAGATGGCTCAATAGAGCTGTGACTCTCTGTCAGCCTGGCTACAGTGCTGAAAAGAAACCTTGGGTTGTTCTTATTTTCTTCTATTAGTGATGAGTAATAGTCTGATCTGGCATTTCTGAGGGCCTTCCTATATGTTTTCAGACTATCTTGCCAATCTAAACGAGATTCTTCCAGATTGGTGTAACGCCATTTACTTTCAAGTTTTCGCGAGATTTGTTTTAATTTGCGAGTTTGGGAGTTATACCAAGATGCTAGTTTCCTTTGCTTCATCATCTTCTTTTTGAAGGCATGACTGAGTTAAATGCTGTTGGAATATCTTCCTTAAATTTAGCTATAGCACTGTCAGATAGGCATCTAGTGTAGAAGCCTTTATCTAATGTCGTATAGTCGGGTAGTAAGAATTTGAAAGTTATTAAAAATGCACCAGAGAGAATGAACAGCAACTCCAGCCATCTTAATAATAAAATAAAATAAATAAAGCTATAAAGAGACTCAGGAAGATGCCAATCAATCAGTCTAACCACACCCACACAATCCTAGTTCTGGTCAGCACGTTTTCAAAACTATCTTTCGTGATCACAGCACGATTCTTTCTGCCAGTCGGGCTGCAGCAGAGAAGCTGTATGCAGCTTTGCTATTATTGGTATTTTTAGCCCTATAACCGCTGTTTTAATTAAAGGACAGATTGAACCCTATTGCAGTACTTTAGACAAATGTATTTCTCTCAAGCTTAGAGGACAAAAGCCTGATTTAGATTAGTCATGTAATCAGAACTATGATTATTATTATTATGATTATTTCTGTTCCATATTACTTTTCTTCTATTTTGCCACCCTGCTGCTGTGCTTGATACAACCCAGTTTCATGCTTGTTTGCTGCAAATGGCCTATGTTTGTTGTGACCCATGTACACAGAGAACAAGAGAGGTCACAGAGGAGCCTAACCTGGAGACACACAGCAAATTGGGGTCTTTAGCTACCATTAAATGCCCGCTAGGTACAATCAAACTATTATACTGTTTCTGCCTTCCGGTGGCTGACCCTGCACAGCCCTTTTCCTCCAGTCCTGTTTCCCTCTCCACACACTTACACAGACATACCAACCCAGTCTCACGGCAGTTGGTGAAATGTTCACATAATTTAATCTATTGATTCGTGTACACGGACACATTTATCTAGTTTTTTTCCCCGGTGGGGACAAAATATATCTCCCCCTCAAAGTGATCAATGCTAGTTCACCAATAGATCACATATTATATACCTATACCATAAAAGTATTTAAAACTAAGTAAAGCACTGTAACGTGAACAGTATATAGTGCGATAGAATGATGAAATCAGAGCGGCAGTTGCTGGTTGTATTTAGCCGCTACAGAGCTCCAGGACGCCGGCTACCAGCCGCAGTTGTTCAGCTGCCAATAGGTGACTGTGAGCCAGCTACAGGCACTGCCAGATGACAGTCTTTTCAGGGGCCATGGCAGTTGAGTTTAGGCACCAAAACAACTAGTTAAGTTTAGGAAAAAGACTGTGGTTAAAACACACCCGAGTAACGAACGAGCGTTTCCTTGCCGAAAGTGTTTTTTTTCCTCCGCAAAGTGAACTCCGCTCCCTGGCTTGAAATCGCTGTTTTGCGTGTGTTACATCACGTTGTGCTATTTCATTTTGAGATTATTTTCCATTGGATATTGAAGTTCAAAAATAAGTGTTTTGGCACACCTGGCCGAGTGGCACTATATCCATGGTATTGAAAGGGGGGATTTAATTCTTGCATGATTTGTTTTGTTGTGCATGATAAAAAAATTAAAAAAACACCACAAACAACAGGTTTGAGCATATTTATTCCACCTCATTATTAATCAGTCAGAGGAACAGTACTCTGAATTTTAGTGAAGGGAACTATTTTTATCACACCCGTTAACCCATGACATTGCTTGCACACCGTATATCTGTATTAACAAACCACAAAGGTTTAAGTAGGCCATCTTATTGATGCAGTTTGTTGCATCCACTGCAGTTATTCTGTTATCAGGCAACTCCTGTCAGTTCAGGCAGTAGCACCGGTCAGGGTGTACATTGACGCGGAGCCGAGAAGAAACATCATTAAAATACAACACATCAAACATGCCTGAATGGCATTTCTTCGCCTCATCCAAGAGCTGGTCCTTTTGTTGATAGGAAAGACACCAACCTTCACCTTGCAAAGAGAGGAAAAAGCTGTATTTTTGAAAAGTAATTATGAAAAAACTACAAAGTTTCCCATTTTAAGTTTACAGTGGTAATAAAAAAGTATAGAAAATGCATTTCTTCATTCCTGCAAACTATTCTCTTTTATGTTCCCATCCCTCACCCACCTTTCTCACTTCTCCCTCCTTCAATATTTACATCACCAACTTTCCACAAACAAGAAAAATCCATTCCATGTTAATAGAAAAATCAAAGACATACAAAAGTTTTTGGTTTTTTCAATACAGTCTGCAACGTTTGGGTATGAGCCCCATATCAAAAGAATAAGCCTTGATGTAATTTCTCCTGTAAGTAAAGCCATAGTTTTATCTTCCATGCAAGCTAGCTCTTAATATTATATAAAGTCCTTTGTCCAAGTTGTTTCTGCAGTGTGGTGCTGCTGAGCCCTTGTGATTACTGGCCATCTGTTTCTAATTGGAAACCTTCCCATACAGCCCTATAGGTATAGTTTAAGTTAATAAGGTTTTACAATCCCATACAGAGCACCAAGTTCTAATAAATTGCATTTCATCTTTCAACAAGATTGCTAGGCTTTAAAGTTTAAAAGCATTTTATTTATCACACCAACAGCAGAGACAATAACCGCATATCCCAGATGCATCGGGTGGTTACCACTTCTTGCAGTATATTATTATAAGTGCCATTGTTGGAAATACATTACATCGATTTTGCAGAGACTTTTTTCAGAAGTGACACTTTTTCCAACAGACATACATTTGAAGCCATTTGGGATTTGTAGCCTTGAACTAAGATGACTTTAAAATGTGAATAAATGAGCTGGGGGTTTGGACCGCCAGCTTAAGATCAATGGCTGGCACTCTGAGAACTGAGCTAGAACCACATACAAATAGTTAAAAAAAACACAAACACAAATCAGAGTTTTCCTTTGCACAACTAAAACAACTTTTGAACGTACACATGTTCCACCAAAACAAGTTCCTTCCCGAGGCTATTTTCCAGTGGCGCTTAGCGCCGCCCATGACGATTGTGATTGGTTTAAAGAAATGCCAATAAACCAGAGCACATTTTTCTCCCATCCCGGAATGCTGTGTGGACTTGCCAGACTCTCCTCCGAGAAAAACGGTGTACCAAACAGATCAAAGCAGCTTTCTTGAGAGAGAATCTGTTCAGAAGGACACCAAATTCTGCCTACAGAAAATGTATTCACTAAAAAAAGTGATGCAAATTGAATGTGAACATTTCTGCTGCATGCATGTAGAGTACCTACACCACAAGACTAGACACTGGCCAGGGGGAAAACCTATATACCGGTACATATTAAATGTGGGACACAAATATTCCATTTATGTCCATCATCCCACCGGATAAATTATTGATATGTTTTCTATAGGCTGCTGCATCTGAAACAATGAAACCTCCCAGCTTTTATTGAGGGCTAAATTAATATCTAAACATCCGGCAGTAGCGTACTGAATAATTTGCTTTCAAAGCTTGATTGCGTAATGTGTCAGAGCTTTTGTCTTTGTTTGGCATTACGTATGATCTTACAAGTAAATGGCATTAACAATGATTTCAAGAAAATAACTAAAATAACCACCATGATGTCTCAATCTGTCACAGCCTAGGCCCAGCTCTAAGTCTGACAAGAAAGGGGTCCAAGAGAGTAGCCTGCCAAAGAGAGCTATTTCATTTTAACAACATAACAGTGAATCAAATAAACATAACACAAATTAACCAATTTTACTATGTAAAAAATATAGAAATTAAATGGAGCCGTTGTCATGGCATGCCTGCCCAAGAGAAAGTTTCCATCCACTTGTCAATCGAATTATCTTAAGTTCGGTAAAAAAAACTGCAAATAAAGCTGGTGAAAGTGTGTTTCCATCCAATGATGCAGATGCAGATGCACGTAAATGCCTGACGACAACGGAGGCGGACTGTGATGTGGCAACGACAGCGCTCCAAACTGTTCTGGGAGATCGTGGTTCAGAGACACTTCACGGAAACCCTTTGGTTGAAGCATTTTCGGATGACCAAGACAACATATGACCTGTTGTATAATGTTTTTGGCCCGTCTCTTTCCCCAGATGTCGCAAGCGATCGCCCTCCGGTTCCAACCGAGAAGCGTATCGCCATTGCGCTCTACAAACTGGCTCCATGCGCAGAGTACAGACTGGTAGGCGAAACGTTTGGAGTCAGCAAAACCACCGTGCACCGGTGTGTTTACGCCGTGTGCAATGCCATACGAACAAGGATGACGCAAAGGTATATATACCTACCTGGAGTGGATGAGGTGCATGATATCTCGCTGCGTAACTCCAGAGCGCCCCTTGTGCCACAGGTGTATGGCGCAAAGACGGGACTCACGTCCCGATTAGACCCCCTGCTGAAGGCTACAGGGATTTTGTCAATAGAAAGGGCTGGCCATCAATAGTACTACAGGCTGTGGTAGACGATCGTTGCATCATAAGGGACATTTGTGTCGGCACTCCCGGTAGTGCGTCTCCTTGTTCGTCCATTTACATCTGTCTTTGTTGACACCCGCCATGTGTGCAAACAGAGCGGAAATACTGGGCGGAAATTAACTAAAACTTCTTCATTTTGTGGCAGGTTGCAACCATAAAATGACTTAAAACTTAATCGCAATTCATTATTTATTCGGTAAATAACGTTTCCATCAACATTTATTGCATAAGCCGTATATCGATCAAGATAAAATCCGATGAGACCGAACGTATTTCATTTGAGTCGATATTCATGAAATTCAATCGAATTTTACTGTTTCCATAAGGCATTTTACATTCGATATCACTTAATTCGGATAAAAACGTGTGGATGGAAACATAGTTAGTGAGAGAGAGAGCGAGAGAGAGAGAGAGAGAACTATTGAATGCAGGAGACATATAGCAGCTCCCCGACCTTTGACCTGTAACACAGCAAAATAAAGACACCAGCAAACAAGCACAGGGACACCTGCAGGCTAGGGTCATCATAGACCATTCAGAGAAACATGATTCATTCTTAATTTGAGGAAAAATCCCATATAATGTTACGTGTGTTCTTTGGGTAGACATATGTCTTTTCTTTTACTACTACTACTGAATCTTCTTTAAAAGGTGCAGCAACAAGGCAATATGGTGATAAGGTATTTCCTGTCTTACAACTTAGGCATTAGGCAAAACGTGTTTTTAAATGTCTTTTGCATTTATTCAGTCTAATTTATGTTAAGGCGTTTTAAAACATGGTTGCTATGGCATCCGAAACAAGAGGATTGTTCACAATGCTCTTGTATATTTCACAATTTAGTATGCATTACAAGGTCAAGAATGAACATTTCTTTTGCTAAATGAATTTAACACAAGACCTTACCATGCATCATTTGTCTTCAAAATAAAAAAGTTGTATTCAAATTTCATAAAGATTAGACAGCCATAGCTTAATATATTATTACAGGTTGAGCTAACCACTGCAGGGGAGCATTTTTAGGCATTGAGTGAAACTATTCCCAATGCAATTGTGCTACAACTGAAAAACAGGCATAGCAATTGCACTGCTCTGAAGGTCCTCATGAAAATTCAATATCAATGTATTTTCACTCCCATCACTGTATTTCTCTAGAGCACCTGTCAAAAATTGCTTTGCAACACTGGCAATGTAACTCAATATAAACTCAAATCTCTACTGAGTCTTTCTTAATCCATTGCAATTACCACCACTTTAAATCCCCTTGGATTGAGTCACTTTTTCAAAAACCTGCATTCACTGTCATGAAATGATGCTGAAAGAGGGGACAACAAAGACAGAAGAAAAACTAAAATATAAAAGATTAAAACACTGACAGGTGACAAAGGCCACAGTGCCTAGATCGTTTGTAAAATAAACTGAAATATATTTGTTTGTAAATCATTGTGCTATAGTGATACTGATAATTTAATGATTACAATTAGAAACATCTTTTAATTCCTAGTGGAATTGGACATATGGACTAAGATAGTGTGTAGTTATTGAAGGTTGCTCATTCGCAGCCATGGGACATGACATGAAATTGATTTCTTGGCTCACAGCTTTGATACTCATGGTCAAATGTAGGTTGTTAACTAACTTTGTTCCTTAGAACAGTTATTGATGATATGGCCTTCACCAAGGAATGGACACAAATGGTTCATGACACGCCTCGGCAGTTGCTTGTCCAGCTAGAAAGACATAAGCTCTTGCCAGGTTCCCAACCACAAACACTGCCAACTGTTTTAAATGGAGTGCCCAACCAAGCTAGTGCTGCTGCCGGTAATATAAGGCCCTGAACACTTAAATTCCATCCACACAGGTGTGTTCACTCTTTTTGACTGATTAGACCAGCTGCCAGAACTGTGTGTGCATTTGCATACTATGCTTGATTGACATTCACCCCACCCAATAATAACTTCCACAACTACCACTTCATATGTACAGATTTTCTTTTGTAGTCATGTAAACTGAAAGACAAATATGTAACAAACTAGTTTGGTTTCATAGCAGCTTTATAAATGAATTTATATCGACCAATTGTATGTTTCTTTTGCTGTATTTCCCTTTTGTTGTACAGCACACAGTACAGTGGTTGTGAAAAAAAACGGTTGGATTTAAGTGATCAATTGCAGGAACATGTAGTGAAAAATAAAGATACAAGGTAACTGGTAGTCCAGAGGGATATTTCACAAAACCAAGATAAGGGATTAAGCTGGGATTTCCCAGTTATCCTGGTTCAATTTAGCCTTGACTCGGTTTCACAAAAGCAGGGGCACCTAAGTTACCATGGAGATTTATTCTGTAAAGCTAGTCTGAGGCCTGTACTACGAATCAAGATCAACATGCCCTGGATTTATTTCAGTTACCCGGTTTCACCTAACCTAACAACCGCGGTCCCGCATAAGCTGTGTCACGACGGTGGTTATCGATAGTTACGTTATTGTAACTCCAGATTCTATGAGTATAGGCGTAGCCCTCTAAGCCACGCTATTGGGTTTATCCCTTCGCGCATGCACAGTCGTGAAGATTTTCTTTCCCGCCCTAGCGTGCTGCTCGGGCTTCAACTACGTCCACAAATACTGTATATAAACAGAGCGGACCCGTAGCTCTGCTCCCAACATAAGCTTTTTCTTCAGCTAATGTAACTGAAGCAGGTGGCCCGGATCTTAGAGGGCTACGCCTATACTCATAGAATCTGGAGTTACAATAACGTAACTATCGTTCTATTTGGTATAGGCTTCGCCCTTCGCGAAGCTGATGTAGTCAATGCCACCTGCGACCCAGAGCCTACAGTGGAACATAGACTAAACTTTTCTTTTTTTTTTTTCCCCTCTGTCTCTCTCTCATGCACTGACAGGGGACTGTATCAGATAATCCGTTATCTAGGTAACGGGGCCTGCCATGGTAATAATTTGGCCTAGCCGAGAGGGCAGGCGTGCATGATTGGTGAGGGTAGTACATGATTGATAATTATGGGACGCCCGAGTCCCTCCCAGCCACCCAGAGTAGGGGGAGGGGGAGGACCCCAGGCAGTGCACATGCAGTGGCACATATCATGATTGTAGGCATGCATGGCAGTGAGAGAGGATGTGTGATAGCGACAAATATATATATATACATATGTACACATAGGCTACACATATATGTGGGACGCCGCTCTCCTCTTGGCACCCGGCCCACATACGACGGGGCATCATCCGTCGTTGAGTGAGGATAGGACCGAGTGAGTCAGAGAGGGCTCGGACATATCCCGCAAATAGAAACGGATGCAAGGGCATGGGGATGCCCAAGAGGCCGCCGCGCAGATGTCGGCTACTGACATGCCTCTGAACAGAGCTGTTGATGCCGATAGTGCCCTTGTAGAATGTGCCCGGATGCCCTGGGGGGGCTCCGCCCCCTCCGTGTTATAGGCCTGGGTGATAGCTTCACACAGCCAGTGAGACAGACACTGTTTTGACAGGGTCGCTCCTTGGGAGTGTTCCCTATAGTGTACAAACAGCTGTTGTGTCCGCCTTATGTCCGCCGTGCGTAAAACATACTGTGATAACGCACGCACTGGGCACAATCGGTGGGAAACCTCCTCCACGTCGTTGTAATGAGGCGGGGGGAAAAAACCCTGGAGGGAAAAAACCCTCGACCGAAAGGAATTTGTTAAAATTTTCGGTGTGAAAGAAGGGTTAGGCTGTAGGGTGGTTGCGCTCCCGTTCCCTCTAATGGAGAGACAGGACGGTGAAACTGACAGCGCACATAAGTCGCTCACTCGCTTGGCTGACGTCAGGGCAAGGAGAAGCGCCGTTTTTAGGGACAGCAACCTGAGAGAGGCTTGTGCCAAGGGCCCGAAAGGAGGCTTCCCCAGAGCTCGAAGCACCAGGGCCAGATCCCATTGGGGAGTGAGAGAGCGCACAGCGGGTTTTTGTCGTCTGACCCCTTTCAAAAAAAAGGTTTACTAGGGGGTGCGCAAAAACCGTTCTCTATCCATAGCCTTCGTGGCAGGATGAAATGGCCGCTGCGTAGGCTTTGACTGTGGACGGAGCCAGGTCGTTATCTACCAATGTTTGGAGATAAGTCGGCAGGAGGCAAGCCTAACCTCTGCAAGCCCCACAGTCGCTGGGTTATCACTGGGGGGGGGGGGTGAGATATCGCGCCGTCCAGCTGTGACAGGGCGTCCTCGCGCCACGGCAATTGCCAGGGGGGACCCGCCAGCAGCTGGACCAGTGTCAGGAACCAGGATGCGCTCATGCGCTCCGGCGCCACCAAGATGACCGACAGATTCTCCTCCTGGATGCGTTCCAGGAGACGAGTAATCAGAGGGACCGGGGGGAAAGCATATAGGAGGGTTCTGGGCCAGGGGTGGTGGGAGAAAGCGTCCACGCCGAGGGGTGGATTGTCCCGTGCGCTCAAGGAAAACCACAGAGTGCACTGTGTGTTTTCTCGTGAGGCGAACAGATCCACCTCCGCATTCCCGAACCTGCTCCGCAGCTTCTGAACAATAGTGGGATTCAATTTCCACTCGTTGTGAGAGGGCCCTCCCCTCGACATTAGGTCTGCCGCCCGGTTTAGTATCCCGGGGATGTAGACAGCCTTGAGGGACAGCAGGTGACTGTGTGTAGCTGACAAGGTCTGGGGGTTCCCCCAATATGACAGGTCCGACTGTAGGGAAGGAGGAATGATCAGCGTTCGCCACTTGTGACGTATGGGGTCGAGACACTGACGGAGGAACCACCTCTGGATTTTTCTCATGTGGAGAAGCCCCAGGGGGACCACCATGTAGCCCGCGGACATCATGCCCAGAAGGCGCATGACGGACAGCGCTGACACCTTTGCGCGTGGCGTGGTGCGCAACAGGAGAGAGAGCAGCGCGTCTTGCCTTGGTGTTGACAGCCTGGCTCTCATAACAATCGAGTTTAGCACTACGCCCAGATAAACTATCGATTGTGTGGGAACCAATGAGCTTTTCTGCCAGTTTATGGCGAAACCCAGTGTCTGCAGGTGCTGCAGAACTGCCACAGTGTGCAGCGCCGCCGTTTCCCGAGAGGGAGCCAGGATGAGCAAATCGTCCAGATAAAACAGGACTCTGACACCTTTTTTCTGCAACGGCTGAAGTGCCGTCTCCATGCACTTGGAAAATGTGCGGGGGGGCCAGTGAGTAACTGAACGGTAGTCGGTTGTACTGAAAATGGGCCCCTTGGAAAAGAAGCGCAGGCATCTCCTGTGTCTGGGAATGATTTGGATGTGTAAAGTGGATGTGGAAGTATGCGTCTTTCAGATCCACAGATGTAAATCATTCTTGGTGGCGCACACATTCCAACACATGTCTGATGGTCAGCATGTGGAATGGGCGCTCCATTACAGTAGCTCCCCTAGCTCTGTCATGGCATCTGGCTCTGCCTGGGATGACACGGTTGTCTCCAATACGCCCGCGAAGCGAGGCGGGGGGGAGGCGAGCTGAAGTGTATAGCCCCGTGTTATCAGCTTTGACATCCATGAGTCCATGTGTGTCAGCCTGATCCATGCTGCGCTGTGCTCTGAGAGCAGGCGTGCACACGTCTGTGTGTTTGTTTACGGACATGGTCAGCAAGGAGCGCAGAGCCCGTTCCGCCGCTGGGCGAGACGTGAGATTGTGATGCCCAGCCCATGGAGGGCTCTGACGAAAGGGCCGGTCACCGCCGTTGAGAGGCGGGAGCGGTCACCGGGTCATAGTGAATGAGCGTTCGCTCTCGCTGTCTGCATAGTGAGAGAGCGGTAGAGCTCAGCGTGCAGCGGTGGGCTGGTGTGCGCTTGTGTGGGGAACGACTGTCATGTTGTCAGCGCACTGTTCAATGGGAACAGGGGCTGCTTGGCTGAGGGGAAACTGCTCTTTAGATGGGTGGGGGTGGCCCTTAAAAGGGCCGTTGTGTTTCCATCTCTCAACTGTATGTGGAAAGACGTTTCCCGCGCCCCGACGCCGCTGTTTGTTGGGGGGCTCGGGGGTAGGTTAGACCAGGTGGGGGCCGCCTTCATGGTCCT
Organism: Sander lucioperca; assembly: GCF_008315115.2. Lineage (NCBI taxonomy): Eukaryota > Metazoa > Chordata > Actinopteri > Perciformes > Percidae > Sander > Sander lucioperca. Next base: position 2,942,853 of record NC_050175.1, read on the forward strand.
CCGGCTCTGAGAGGCCTGCCGGTCATGTGGAGCCGGCAGTCGCTGCGGAGGGGGGCCGGGTGGAGGAGCGGAGCTCGAAGCCTGGGAAATGGAAATGGCTGAAGTGGCTGTCTGTAGGCGGGGCCCAAATAGTCCATCAGGAGCTATGGGGCCGTACAGAAGCTTGCGTCTGATGTCAGTGGGTAGCTGTGTCATGTGGAGCCAGATGTTTCGCTGGCTCCACAGTCTGCCACGCCATGACTCTGGACAACGCCACCGTGGACGCCGTGGTCAGGGTGAGGATCGCGGTCATAGCTTTGCCAATCTCCGTGACTAGCTCTGGAGGAAGAGCTCCCGGAGTAGGCTAATGGCCATGACGGAGGTCCAGATCTCCCAGGGGGAGGAGGGACAGCCGGTGACGGAGGCGTTATCCAAGAGAATCGAGCCATCGGACTCGTGCTCGTCGATAAAGCCTTCCTCCGGCGGATCCAGGGTGTTGACGGATTGCCGTCTGTCTGCCCAGCTGCCATCCCCTTCCCCGCTAGCCTGACACTCCAGAAAAGCTTCCGCCCGCCGATAAGCTCTTTAGATGGCAGGCGGATGCAGAACTGGCAGGAGGTGTCGGGGGTGAGAGCCTGACACTCCAGAAAGCTTCCGCCCGCCGGTTAAGCTCTTTAGATGGCAGGCGGATGCAGAACTGGCAAGAGGCGTAAGCGGCGCCAAGGCAGGTCTCACAGCGGGGATGGAGGTCCGGCGGCAGGATGCAGCCAGTCCGGCAGGTGGGGCAGAGGTGAACACCGCTGGAAGTCGAGCTTGTCTTCATACTGCTAGCTTGAAGAAAAAGTGGGAGCAGAGCTACGGGTCCACTCTGTTTATATACAGTATTTGCGGACGTAGTTGAAGCCCGAGCGGCACACTAGGGCTGGAAAGAAAATCTTCACGACTGCGCATGCGCGAAGGGATAAACCCAATAGTGTGGCTTAGAGGGCGAAGCCTATACGAAATAGAACAACTTGTTCAATCAACCCAGGGTTTCCCAATCCAGCGGCGTGTGCGTTCACATAAAAGAGGCGGTGTTTGCACAGCACGACCAATCGCAAACATCTACCAGAGCCGCATATTTGACATAAGAAGAGCAAACTATAATTATACATGAAGATGAAAAACGCAGACAAGGTTTTGCAGGCAAAACGCAATACAGTCGCTGCTTCCTAAGACAGGAGGAAAGCCGGCAAAAAAATAGCCGACGCTGTAGATGCATAAATCACAACACTTATCAATATCACTTCCCCATCAGTCAGGCACAAGATCTGACCATAATTATACTTGTCCTTTCCATAAACTGCCGTTGCTTTAGCCTATTATTTCAGTTGCAACCCTGGCAGTGGGAAGCGATCATGAGAGCAAATGAAAAAATATAAACATATCATTCAAACCGATGTGCGCATTGGCAACACACGTCTCAAGAAGCCAACAAATAGCCTATATGTAATTCCCTCCACTGAAAATCTATATCTTTCATAAAAAATACCGATAAGGGAATGTTAACGGGGTTGTCGGTCTCTAAATGTTTTAACTTTTCTGAGTCCATCTCTTTCTCTCTCTCTCTCTCTTCGTGCACCGAGCTCCACCGGATCTTCTAAGAACAGTGACGCCGTTATCAATTGAGTATTGATTAGTCAGTAGGCGGTGCTTTTACACCGGTTGATCTCTAATCTCCAACATAACCTGCTCCCGACCAGGTTAGGTGTTCAGCATAAGTTAACACAGCAATTGAACCCGGTAACAACTGATCCACTGTCGTGATACAGAAAACCCTGGATTGAACCTGAAGTTACTTTGTCAACGCCAAATCTGACTTCGTAGTTAAATCACCGTACTATGGTAACTTATGCTGGAAAACTAGTTGAATTTACTTTATGGAACCAAATCAACTGAAATTCAGTCAGACTAACCAAAGTAAGCCTGGCTTATTTGGTAAACTCAGTTGGCTTGGTTTTGAATCAAAGCACAGGTGGTCAGCTTTTTTGTGTAATCATTGGACTGAAAAATGCACTGCCATGATGGCCTCATAATATTCTCTCTTTAAACCCACACACCCCTAAAAAGGCAGAACTCTTTGTTTTGCTGAGTCAACTCCTGCTTTGGCACATCCTTGCTACAATACAATTGATTTATTCTACTTCCATGTGACAAGTTGTCAACAAGAGCTCATTGTTATGTATAGAAATACCTAAAGTTCCATACCACATAGTGTTGTTTGTCTAATGCTGTGTAGTTCTGTTAACTTCCACCACAGTGCTTCATATACTAAAGTCCTTAAGTGTGTCACTTGATGGGCTGTGACCAACAGGTAACCTCCAGTGTTAAACAATCCGATAAGGAAATTCCAAAAACTGCAGTTCATCGAATGGCCACTTGAGGCTGGCTCCAAAAGGGAGTCAATCCAATTAGACCCCATGTTAACTTTACAACGAAATTAAACGTGTACAGCCTGGTACAAAAAAATGGTTTTGGTCTCTATAGACTGGCAGGGGTGTCAGTCCCCCGTTCCACCTCTTTGCTCATTTTTGGATTAGCCGACGTAAGGCACTGTTAAGATGGCAACAATTGAGGCAAAGAAAGTGTGCGCTAACACTGCACATCAAACGTATTTATATTCTCAACAAAATGTCTGCATTGCTGCCTTGAAAAAATAAAACTGTGGATCTACAACTGCTGCAGAGACAGCACACACAACAAACAGATTTATACAGGTATACAGTGAAATTACTTATCATGAAATATTCAAAAACAAACAATTTTGTGAAATATCAAAAACCAATCAACACTGTTAGACACAATTGTGGTTCATTAACATGCTTTATTGACCCTAGTTAGTCCAATACATTGATACAATCATACTTCATATATACTTCATTCATAATTCCAGAGTTTCAAAACCATCTGACGAGCAGGTTTGTCATTTTTAAACTATCCCATGTTAAAATGTTTTAAGCTGAGGCTTAAAAAAAAGCAATAGAGAGGCTGAGGAATGGCACATTACAACAGCAAAGCTTAAAAAACAGTCCACATAACTTGTCTGTTCAAGCAATTACGACTTATATTCAGGTTTGAGTGGCGGTGCCATCTATTGGCCATAGTAATTATGACAGGAGCAAAGCAGGAAGTGGGGTGGCTGGTTGTGGTCAAGGGGGTAAGCTTCTCCTCACAACGCGTACCTCCTATGGCGCCATTTTGATGCTAACAAGCACTCACTAACTTACATCTGACTTTATTTGTCCATTGTTTATTTCTAAAGAAACACAACAATGTATAAAAGGCTCCGTTACATTGAATGTCACGTTATGGCTCCGTAGCAGACGTTTTTGTAAAAATAGGCTAACGATTGTGTCATAAACACGGGACTTACTGTCGCATAGTAGAGGAATTACCGTATAGGAGAAGCTTGCAGGCAGTTTCGACTTACATTAGCTGTTTAAGTTTAATTACTAATGTTAACTAGCATTTTAGTTAATTATAATATTAATAATAAATAATATTATAGCAATAATAATATAATAATATAATAGCCTGTGCCTATGTTATCTCCTTACATATACCTACGCTCTCCGTCTCTGCAAGATTCGGAATGATTGAGATTTCTCTTGGCACAGCTACCAACTTCCAACTTTCAGACAGGTTGCTTACGTCACATTTACATCGTCTCTCTCAGTTGGAGGCTGCGCATTAACGCTCAGCGCTCACCGGAAAAGTGCTTCTAATAGCCTCACTGGTCTCCGTCCAGAGCAACGGGATCTGTTGGTCCATTCTTATATACTGTCTATGGTTGTGGTGGTAGATACTTTACAGAATAAACTACGTCACATTCTGCATCACATGCGTAGTGAAGTGAAGTAATGTAAAAAATGTCCATGATTTTAACGCAAACCACAATCTTTTTCTAAACTTAAAAAGTAAGTAAAACTGTAATAAATAAAAGAAATGACCACAATATCTCACCAGATATTAAGGAAACATGCTAAATTGAAATACTATCTTCTCTGACAACAATGCTACAGCCAGTATTTTATCCTTTTGAAATTTCCATTCCGGGACAGAATATCTTTTTTAATTTTGGCCTGTGTGTTGTTGTCAACTGCCCATTTTGACACCCGAGTTGCCAGGCATGAAATGCAAACATGCAGTGCAGCAGCCATGGTAGAAGCAACTGGACAGAACAGAAATTCATTCTACCTGACCTAAAAAAACTCGGCATCTTTCTACAGTTGCATGACCAGAGACGTGGTAAAACCTGGGTTAATATTGGAGATGTATTTGAAAGATGGAGACAACTAAGAGTCCTAAAGGACATAGAGTTGGCTAATTTCCTCCTGAAAAGGTAAGCATTAAGCTTTAGGCTACTTTGGAATGGCTACTAGGGATGGGAATATTCAGTCATTTCAACATTCCTGTACTCACATTAAATTATATAGAGTACTCAAGTTAGTTACTCGCAAAAAAAGTTGAGACACAGCCATATGTCTCAACGCCGCCATGCTAACAACGCGATAACTGACTACATTACCGGAGGACCAGGAAAGCGGACCACAGCTGTTTACAACCATCGTGACGAACATATGACAGAAACCACAAGTTTGACTTCCTCATAATGGAAACAATGGCAATTTGGCAAAACAACCGTGCAGAAAAACGGTGAGTAATTTTAAGTCAAGAAAGGGTGGCTGTAAGTTGGGTAGAGAGGACCGTGAGTTTGCGGTGTTCTAGCAGTTGTTGCCGTAATTTTAAGCCAAGAAAGTGTGTCTGTCAGTCGGGTAGAGAGGATGGTGAGGTTGTGATGTTTTTAGCGGTTGCTGCTGTAATTTCAAGCAAAAAAAGTGTGGCTGTCAGTCAGGTAGAGAGGACGGCGAGGTTGTGGTGTTTTAGTGGTTCTTCTAGTAATTCTAAGCCGGGAAAGTGTGGCTGTCAGTCAGGTAGAGAGGATTGTGAGGTCAGGGTGTTTTTAGCGGTTGTTGGGTGGCTGTCATTTGGGTACAGAGCTCCGCGAGAGCACAGGCTTTTATGATCAACATAGCCAGCATCTAACGTTAGCTACTCCGCTGCACTGTGGAGTAATGTCTGGCAATGCAAGACTAGCATCTAGCTAACACTGATATTGTGAGATGCTGCATTCTCAAACCGCAAACTTCAAATCTGGGGAGGGGCTGAGGCAGACAACTCTCTCCAGTATTTTGAATTTCGACTGCAATAATCTATATCCACTTCGGGATTGCTCCGTTGCCGCCGGAATTTTTTTCGGCCGGATGTCCGCTACCTTACGCTTTCTCTGTGTTGGAATTTTAAACTTTGGTCGATTGATAAGGGCTATGGTTAACTGCTCCTCAGATCTCTGCAGGGTAAATCCAGACAGCTAGCTAGACTATCTGTGGAATCTGAGTTTTCTGTTGCACGACTAAAACAACCTTTGTTCCACCAAGACAAGTTCCTTCCCGAGGCCATTTTGCAGTGGCACCGGGCCTCCGTGCAGCGCTTAGCACCGCCCATGACAACTGTGATTGGCTTAAAGAAATGCCAATAAACCAGAGCATGTTTCTCTCGTTTTCAACAATTCCATGTAGAATATCCCTCTTGCCTTTGAAGCCATTTGACTTGAGCAGATATCAGAAATTAAACTTTAAGCTGACACCTCTATATTTTATGTCCACTATTACAAGCCTGGCAGGAATTGAATTGTTTTATGATCCTCAGCATAATCATCACAGTATGCTGTGGTGAAAACAACAATTCCACCTACTGTGATCAAAGGATCTAAGCACAATTTTGGACCTCTGTTTAATTAGGATTATCAGAAATGCCTCTGATCTGTTCCGAATATCTCAGTGATATAACAGCTACAAGCTTGAAGTCCCCTGATCTGAATTCATGCAAGCTCAATCTCAGCTCCCTTTGACTCACCTCAGTAATTGGTTTCACTGTGATCTACAGTGGCTGTTAAGCTATTCATAAAGGAGAGCTGACTTCGCTGCAGGGAGACCTGACTGAGCAGCAAACCACAGTGTACAGCCCAGCAGTATGAGGCGCTCACTTAGAAATAATAAAGAGGGGGAACTCTGCTGCTCTCTGCTCGTGATTAAACTGAAACTATTGGTCAATTCAATGGATGCAGAGCTAACTACTGTCAGAGAGGTATTCCCAAATAACCTGATCTCAGCGTAAGCCAGCCAGTTGTACACTGAACCAGTAGTTAGGGAGAAATTGCATCCACCTTATTCATGCCTCAACAGGTCACATGATGCCAAAAGTAGAATAGTCTTCATATGAAATACACTAAACAATCCCCACACCCACATCCACACGTACCAAAACAATCTTTTTTTTTCCCGTCTTCCCTGGAACCGTGTCAAAAAAAATGTGCATCCAAACAAATCCATTTGTAAGACTCAACACGCTACTTCATATTCCAGGCCTATAGGTGGTGCTGTTTCTGTTACAGAAATTCACCAAAAACAGAGAAGAAGAGGATAGTCTTCAGTCATTTCCACTTCCGTTCATAACATGACTAGACTTTAATAACTTTCACCACTGCTCATTTTATAAAGGCCGCCTCAAGAAAACGTGTCTTTGTTTACATTGTATAATATGCTGTTGGATTGCTTTTTATTTTATATATTTATATATATATTTATATATATATATATTTTATACAATGTCTTTTTGATAATCTATACGTTTTTCTTGCGGTAGCCTTTCCACAATAAGCTGTGCGAAAAGTTACTATAATCCATTCAAGGAGTTGATAAGCAGACAGATTAGCTAGCTAGTTGATAAATTGTCTACTTCCACTTTACAAACAGCTAACCATAGCAGCTAACGTTAACGTTACGTCCCTGCTGGAGCGGTCAGCTACTTTAGCGATGTTTAACGTTAGCTACATAACGTTAGCAATATATCTTGTGTAGAATCCAGGACCAGCAGAGCAGAGGGAAGTGTCAGGGAGCAGAAACAAAGTATTTAGATGAAGTGAGTTGGTTTGACCATGGAGATGGGATACGGTTAGCTTGACCGCAGTCGTGTCAGTGGCCGTGCACTAGCTAGTGCGGGGTATGAGGTCGAGGGGTGTGGCGATGACATCATCGATACGCACGTATGTGGTTTCGCCGTCCAAACGAAATCAAAAGGGAGCTGTTTTCTAATTTTTTCACCCTGGGACCAGGTTTCAAAAAAGTGCGTTTACAGGATTCGTTTGGACGATCAGCCCAAACGATGCAAAACATGTGCATTTGCATCAAAAAGCGTCTCCGTGTGGACGGCCCCTAAGAGTGTGCAGACAATAATGCAAATTCTTTTCCAAGCAATGTTTATGCTCATCACTCCTTTTTTCCTGATCCTTTTAGGTTTCTATTTTTATATCATGACAAAATAAAAAACAATTAAAATGTCATTGTGGAATTGCTCTTTTTCAATTATATTTTAATCACATAGTGACAGTTGACTGACATTTTCATTAGTGGTGGGCATTGTTATCTGCAATATATCAATGCAAAACGGGTCAACTCTCAACCATTGAGTCTTAATCCAATCAGTGATCAGCTGAGTGGAAGAGGCATGTGCTCTGCAGCAGCTCATTATCCACACCTCTGGGTAATCAGACAAACTCAATTCAAAAGGACAATTATCTAGTATTGTGTTTTTTGTGTTACATTTGTGAAGACAGCGTAAAGTATACCATGAGTGATTGTTAAGCATATGCAGTTGGTTACTCTATTTCCATCTAATATTGTTTGAAATTGTCAGAGTTATGGCTTGGACCCAAGTGCAGAAATGCGAGGAGGGAGCAGCAGTTAGAAATAATAATAATTTAATGATAACACAAAGAGACTTATAAAACATGTAAGCTGAGCAGACACTGCATGAAAAGTGGGAATTTCGTCACCGTAAATGCCCAGAAATCTCCCAAATATTCGGCAGTTAATGTCAATTTACAGCCTGTGAACGTCATGTTCGTCCATGACGTATGTGGAGAGCTCCCGTGGAGGTGTGAATGGCTCTAATTAACATATGAAAAGCAGCAACACCGCGCCTGGCCAGAGAATGTCTGGTCTGGCTTGAATTTCCTCACTATTGGATGAAACCACTACTTTTAAACAAGAAAAATCACTTGTGATTGGTTGGCAGGTCTGTCACTATTGGTCCCCCTGGGTCATAATTTTAATAATAATAATAATAATAATAATAATAATAATAATAATAATAAATAAATATATATATTTATTCATATTCATATGATATGCTATGTTGTATATTCATGTCATTGTTATCCTAAGGTGATTTACCAGGACCGTGCAGTTTATTCAAAGAAAGAGCTTTATTAGCACAAACGCAAACACACAACTATGTACACAGCGTAGGAGATCTGCCCATACAACAAATGGGAAGCTCACGAGAAGCCCAAAATCCTACAGCACTGTGAAGTGGATCTAATCTAATAAATCTTCTACCCTCTTTCTTCTTGAGTGACTCCGAGCTGAACTCTTCACAGCTTCCGCCTGCGATGCAAGATCTGGTTGTTTATACCTGAAGCTCCTGCGTACTGTATCGTAATATGTCTTACAGGGTGACTGCACAGATAACAAAAAGAGTATAACGTCTAACAAAGAGATACACATACCTGCAGAAGACAATATCACATTAAGTGGCTTCTGGTCTACTGTCAGCAGAAAGACTTGTCTTAGAAAACTGTACAGTGGTGCCTCTGTTTCCATTCCACCAGACAATCTTGGATGAGCCTGACTAATTGTTGAAATAAATTGTTTTGTGTATTTTTTTTACATAACATTGGCCATTGCTAATGACATACACAGTAATTAATCTAGCATACTTTCATTAAATAAATCACACGGTGAAAATGGCAAGTTTAAAAAAAATTATTGGACTGTGCATCAAGGCAGGCCTGCTTACAGCTATTGTGTGAACAGTTAACTTAATTTAATATTTTATGTGCCGTTCTCTTTTGCAGATTGCAAATGTTCCACCAAAACAAGTTCCTTCCTGTGACCATTTTGAAGAGCCACCACCACTGTGTTCAGAGTTTAGCTCTGCTTAAGATGACTTTGATTGGTTTAAAGAAATGCAAACAACCCAGAGCGTTTTTGTCTCTTTTTCTCTCCTATCCCAGAATGTAAGTGTGGTGTAGACAGGCAATGCAAGACTACTCCAATGGAGCACTAGGGACAATATAAAAGTATAAAATAGTACAAATCAAGAATTAATCAACAACAATTTTGTTGATAACATTTGTTAAGTATTAATGAAAGATTTCTGGCTCCAGCATGTGAGCGTTTGATAATTTTATATCAACTGCAAAAAATACGTTTGAGTTTTGGACTGTTGATCGGACAAAATACACAATTTGAAGACTGAAGATCACTTTGGAGGGAAACTATTATACTATTCTATTTTTTACATTTATAGATTAAAATGCCACCTAAAGCTATGTGCTTTATCAAAATAATGAGGAAAGATAACATAACGTATCTGCACGTTGCAAAATGTTCCAACGAAACTTGGCTTTCCCATGCTTTCCCATCAATATCCACTCATAGCAAATAAAGAACAATTTAGATCTTCATGGTTAGATGGTTGTCTGGCTTACACTTTTGAAAAAGTCAACAGTGACACACGGCAGACTTTTTTACTTTTATATTATTGAACTAAAACAACAATCTTTTCCCCAGTGTTAACCACAGTGCTTTGATAGTAAATCATAGATGTGAACATGCAACACCCACTGACCCCAACCATGCCCCTACAACATCTGTGCGGTACAAGAAGACAAAATGTTACCAGTAAAGATGCCATGATTTCAAGTCAGTAATCATTTTTTTTCATTTTCATTTGGGAGGCTTTTGCTTAGTTTACACAGTTGCACAGACACACAGTAAAAGAGCATTTTATACACTGCAGCTCAATTATTATTGACAACTCAGCCTGTACTTCTCTGAAAATTAGCATCCTGGAAATCATTGCCACCTCCAGGCAATAATTTCATCATAGGATGAAAGTAATACCCAATCAGAGTCATAAAAAAATCAAATACAAATGCATAACAACCTATTAATGTTGTTTTTCCACTCCTTTTTGTCCATGCACCAAATTTCTCCATCTCTATCTTTGGTAAGCTTCCAAATTCGCAAAGCTCATGGGTTGTTACATCATCCCCTTTCAAGACATGGACTAAGACAAAACACAATAAATGAACAGTCAAAGAGTTGCAGTGCAGTAATGAGAGGGGGATGTCAGAAGAGAGAGAGGCTAGTGGTGATGTGCTGTCACAGAGGATATTCTCGAGGATCAGATCAGCCTCCTCTGCAGGCTAGACGCTCATACAGAACCACAAAGGCACTCACACACACACACACACACACACACATTCATACATACACACACACACACACACACACACACACACACACACACACACACACACACACACACACACACACACACACACACACATGCACATTCAAGACAAATAACATCCATGATGCACATTGGGCTGTGTGCAAAGCAAGGGCATGCACACCATTTCTGAATAAGCAGCGACTTGACTTGAGCTTCGACGATCCTGAGGGCCTGGCATGTCACAGCAATCCATCATTCCTCATTCTCTGCTGCTGCTGCTGCTGACAAGGTCACATTCTTCAAAGCATCTTCTCAGCTCGTGCTGAATACACTTCTCTAAAAGAAGCTGTCTCATCCAATTATCCCTTTGTAACAGTTTTTGATTGACAAGCAGATACAATAAACGTAGCTCAGCCGCCATTTCCTTCAACAACAATGTCAAAATCCAACTTTAAGCACTGAAGTGACATCTCCTGAGAAGGACACTGGGGTTCAGTGTGAGTATGTTTAAAATATACTTTAAATGGTGTCTGCTATGGTTATTCAGGGAGTTGCAGTCAGCTATTACGTTATCTGTATTTCACCAAAAAAGATTTAGAATTTACTATAAATTCTGCTATTAATTCCATGATGTGCTGGTCATGGGACCTGTCAAGGAAACAATCACTATAAGCAATCTAAACTGTATAATTATACAAGACTGTTTGGTAACTGGTATCTGCTGGGACTTTCCCTGATATATCTCATTGTGAAAATGAGTTAAATGGGAGTTGTGTTGAGTTTGTGTCCTACTACAAGTAATTTGAGAAACGTTCTCAAATTGCCACCATGAGGCAGTAAATATAGTTGTATGTGTGGTTTTGGGAGTCTTTGGAAATCAACCTATAATTACATTTACGTATGAGGATGTGTTGGCTTATCCATTTCAGGATCAAGGAGAGCCTCTTCCAGCACCATTTGCATAATTGTATGGACATTTCTGCTCATCTATTCTCACCAATATCATCTCATTACAATCTCTTGACACAGAAAAAGGCAATTTACTGAGTGAAAGAATTGACATGTTAACAGTAACATACTGTGTAGAAGCAGCTGTCATAATCTCATGTTAAAGCAGGTGACCACAGCACTATTCTACAGAAGACATTTTTTAAATATCCTTTTTCTTATCACCGAAAGCCAAAAATGGAGAGAGAAGATCTTCTCAAGTGAAGATCAATATCAACAGGTTTGTAGGAATTATGTGGCCAGCTGCCTTTTCAAGGCTCTCTGAATTCCTACAGTGGAGATGCCCTGAAGCCTCCAATGACCCCTGAGTCCATATCTGACAGTACAGCTTTCAGAGAAGCCTGATATGCTAGTCATGATGAAGAGAAGGAGGGAGAGAGGGCATCTGTGAGGAGTTGGCACCAAATTTAAGTATTTCCTCCCACAGGGGGTGGAAACAGCTCCCACACACTCCTCTCGCTCACAGGGCTACAAGCCAGAAACTTAAGGTCACAGCTCACACAAAATAGCAGGAGAATGTGGTGTATGTTCAACTGTCTGTTTAGAAAATAAAGATGAGTCATTTAGTTTAAGTGTTACTGTGCTAAATGTGTATACATACTAAACTTCAAGTCACAATAGATGTAACTTTAAAAATACTTCAAAAATACAAATTAAAGTGTGAAAAAGTTCACACGTTCATACACATATACACAGAAATAGTTTGACTTAGCAAAACGTTTACTTCATTCACTATGTATTTATATAACTTGCCTAAATCAGGACTTGTATAACATAAACATTTTATCTTCATTTTTTTAAACTGATAATTAAAATGTTATTTTACTAATATAAATCTGAGACTAAACTTAAAAATTTTGATGTGATAAATTTTCACAATAAATGTTACAAGAAAATAAATGGTGAATAACCTTAGGGAAATGTTTTGAGATTCTTTTTTCTTTCCTCTCTTTCAGTCTTATTATTTGACTACACAACTCAAACGTTTCCTGCAGCTAATGGTGGACATGAGAAGAAGGTATTTTCAGTCAGTACTCTGAACTGCACCTACATATGTGTGCTTACATTGACTTTTGGCAGAAGGGATATAACAGAACAAACGCCAGAGCACGGTAGAGAATGATCGACACATTTGCCATCTGAAGCACTGAGGCAGTTAGAAAAATTCCACTTTTACTCAAATCCTTCTCCTTACAGTCCCCTTTCACTGTCTTTGGGTAGGGTATTGGAAAAAAAAAGCTCTCAAATGTTATTTGTTGCTATTTTTATCATGATCATTTTACCAGGATGCTGCTACAGCTGTTGAGAGGAAGATCAATGTGGGGGTGAATGATGAGCTGAAAGATATTATAGAGGGAGAAAAGGGAGGACAGGGATAGGAATGGAAGCAGAAGGTCAACCAAAACAGAGTAAGTGACCCTGAGGGGCAGGAGGGATACACTTCTGTAGTTGGATGCTTTTCATTCATGTCCCATTAATGTTTGTTACGAACTTACTACCGGGGAGCATCTTCCCCAGAGTCCTTATGCTTTCTCGCCTCGCATATTTCTTTGGATTTTGGTGGCACCTGGATCATGGTTGCAGCTGCTGCCATGGTCCTTTTCGACGCCCTGCTACGCCCTGCACTGCTAGCCTACTACTATTATTTCTAGTCATAGTTCTATTATCCTTATTGTTACTATAATTGCCACTGTTCATCATACCAACTGCTATAATTGTTATGAATCTAATTTCTGTATATCTGTATCAGTGTCTATGTGTCCCAACTGGCAGTGGCAGATGGCCGCCCACTAAGAGCCTGGTTCTGTCCGAGGTTTCTGCCTGTTTAAAGGAAATTTTTCCTTGCCACTGTTGCACCAAATGTATGCTCTTGGGAGGAACTGTTGGGTCTTTGTAATTTATAGAGTGTGGTCTAGACCTACTCTATCTGCAAAGTGCCCTGAGATAACTTCTGTTATGAGTTGACATATACATAAAATTGAATTGAATTGACATTGAATATTAAGACCGACAAAAGCTCTCCAAGACAACTATTCTGGTGGAAATTAATAAAACATGCCTCATCTCCAGTTTTCACTTTGCAGCATGTTTGTTTATTTGTGTATTTACAGCTCAAAATCCTTGACCTCAATGGATTTTTTCTTTTGTGACATTTCAGCAACAATACAATAGCAGCTGCAGAAAGCAACACACTGTCACTGCCATGATTATTTGTTATTTACAGATAAATATTACATAAAATATGCAAGTTCAAAATATCTCCTCTCCTCTTTTGTGTGGTTGTTAGAGACACAACAAAATGCCGCACCTTCAACCTAAATGAACTACTTCCAAGTTCAAGACCAAATGTAGTAGCATTTATTTGCAAGTGGTTGCCACTTTAAAATCATCTAGCTGTGAATGTTTGATGTAAACTGGCCCCGAAGGTACAGTGCAGTATGCACAAAGTAACAGGGACTGAAAGCAGGTGGAAAAATTAAAGTGACACAGTGTGTATGTGTGTGTGTGTGGGAGTTGATAAAGCTTCAGGAGTGCAGTGGAGAGATTCCAAAGTTGCTTGAAAAAAGCTGATGCATGATTTTTTTTTTACCCATCAAAGCACGCAGACATGCTGAGCATCAAGTGTAACTCTACGACCACGACTGACAGATGTTGCATTTCAATCCCTGAGCACATCTAGAGTGGAACATGTAAAACAATACGTTGCCTGCACACAAAAAATGCCAAGCAAAGTCTCAGAGGATTTGTACTTGTAGAAAAACAGGAACTCACATGCTTAAAAATAATATAAAAAAAAAAAAAAACACTGAAAATGTTTATCACACTCGAGCATGCCCGAAACCTGCTGCTTTCCTTTTTCCAAATTACCACCTAAAAACCTTAAGAGATAAACATGTATATTCATATGTATATTTATATAGCCATGTCTTATTAATGTTGACAAAAACAATGCAATGTTTCATCGATGGTGTAGAATTCCTCTTAATGTTAATAAAATGTAGTATTAACAAACCTGAACCAAGATTGAAAAGTAACTTTCAACAATTTACAGAAGCCTGGCAGCCGGTCACGTGACGAAGTTCAGTTGACCGTCCACATGACAGTTAAGCTGGTGAGAAAAGGTGACTATTAGCCGGGTACAGGGCACCGGGTACAGGGCACCGGGTACAGGGCACCGTGAAGGGACGGCCGTGAAGGGACGGCCGTGAAGGGACGGCCGTGAAAGTTTAGCTGATAAAGGTTGACTGTCATGTGGCGACGACAGTTAAGTTTAGGCACCAAAACAACGATTAGAAACACGTTTGTTGTTTGGATTAAAACACCGGTCCCCTTATGCAGTACTCCTGTGACATGAACACCCATTTCCTGGGTGAAAGTCTTGTGTTACCCCTTCACTTCTTCCGGGACGCAACACTCCCCTCCCCTGCTTAAAAGCCCTGTGTTCTGTGTTTTATTACCAAACCATCCACTCCGACCTCCTGTTCGTTGTAATTAATATGTAAAATACATATGGATTACAGTGCATTATTTTTCGTAGCTATATGTATGACAGCAGTCTGCACTCACTTGCAAGAACCCCTGCTGTTTGTTGGCTGATCAGGCAGCAGCACTGAAAATACAACCCGGTCTCACGGCAGTTCGTGTAAATGTCACGTTATTTTTAATCTATTGATACGTGTTCACGGGGACGTTTTTTTCGTGGAGGCCAGCACAAAATACACAACGGGGAAAGGACGCCTCACACGCCGGGAGACGGCCAACGCGCGACAATAACGGGACGGTTGTGATTAGGAAGACTACGGCAACCAAAACGCCACACGCGGAACGCGATCCCCAGTCGCCTGGGTGAAAGTCCTGTATTGTTTGACCCATCCACCACCCCGACCAACTTCCCTACGCAGATTTTCGGCTTTTCATACTACTCCCTACCATTTTCGTGCTGTGACCATGAAAATATGCTTCCCATTACTTCACATTTTCGTGCTAGCCACCACGGAAAAAAACAAGAAAAACGTCCCCGTGAACACATACCAATCGATTAAATAACGTGACCATTTCACGAACTGCCATGAGACTGGGTTGGAAAATAAGCGGGCGGGTAGCGTGAGCTGTAGTTCCAATGAGACAACCTGTAGGGGGACCGAAGCGGGAAAAGTTATAGTGTTGCTTTAACTAATGTTATGCTTTTGGTTTTCACATCAACCTTCACTTAGAGCATGGATGACAGTAGTAATCAGAGCGGCAGATATAGAGACATAAAGTTAATTTCTAAGGTGCCACTCAAGTGCAGAACTCTTAAGGGACTTTGGTGTATGGGCTTAATAAGCCAGTTGGGGATTGTTTGATGTTATTAATTTAGTTCAGCAATGTTGCCATAGCAGCAAATGGAAATATAAGACCAGACAATGGCAAGAGGTACAGTATATGGAAATAAAACATAATCTGGAATGGTATCAATCCTGGGTGAGCACTCAGTATATCCAGTAAAAGAGATAATTGTAAATAAGAATGAAGTTCTAAAGGCAACATAAGAAACAGTACAGGGCAGTCATGTATGTAACCCGTTTCCATCAAACTGTGGCTTGAAATTTGGGCACCAGTAAGTGATGTGCAAACATCCTTTTATTACACCATCCAACTGCTTTATTGGGCAGGCATTCAAACACATCCTCCTTTTATCAGTGACTACCCTAAACACACACAGGTTATTCATATAAAGAGATGCCCAAGGATCTCTTTTTAGCATTACAGAGTTTGAAATACCTCCTTTCAGTCATTGCAAGGCTCCAATGAGGCATGAAATATTAGACAGCTCTAGGGCCCTAATGGCTGCATCTTGTGGATGGGTGCTCCCTACACATGTAAATGACGTACTTTGAGCGGCCACCACAGCACATCTTCGTATTCATGCTGCTGCTGCTGAGCTGAATGGATTCCCCAGAGAAAGGAGGGGTTAAGGACAGCAAATAGGGTGGGTAAAGGTGGGAGGGCTGGAAGCTTTACAGAAGGAGGTTGTTGGGTGAAAGGGGACTATGCCTTGGGCAAGGATTGGATAAAAAGCCGTCTGCGTCTTGGGTTTATGTCTCTCTACAATCCCTCACTCCTCTTAACCCCCCCTCGACCTCATTCCTTTTCACCCCCATTCCAGCTTTTCAATAAAAGGGGTTTCAGGGAGGGTGGGTTGTCACATATTTGTGTGAAACAGAGAGGAACACAAAACTGGTGGCAGCTATCAGACACCTGATCTGTCCTCTCAACCCTGGTTGCAGCTGATACAAATCACCTTTGATTGGCCATTCTGTTTAGACTCGTATTCATCCCAGCCCACAGTCACAGTCAAGGGTGGAAATCAGCTTTCTTGGATCAGGACTACTGTGTGCCTTTTGTGTTTTAGATTTTCCATGTGGTGTTTTTACATTTAGTTTGTGTCTGTTGGTGTTTGTGTGTGAAAAGTAAAAGTAAAATAAGTTTGCTGTTCAAAAAGCCATCCTTGATTGGCAGAGTCTTCTGATTTATGCCTTTGTTCATGCACACTAAGCCAGCTCAATGCTGCAGTTGAAGCTGACAATAAAGTTGACAATTTACAATGGCAGAATGACTTTAAAAAGTTAAAAAAAAATTCTGGTGGATGAATTTGAGAGAGTGGATTTCTAAGTTTAGATATGCCTTTTTGAATAATACTACACGATTAAAAATTTTTAAAAAAGGATCTCTTAAAAATAACACAAAATCAAATATTTTATATAATATAATATTTTATGCCCTGCTACACCCTGCTATGCCCTGTGGTGCCCTGCTACGCCCTGCTATGCCCTGCTATATCTTTATTGTGACTATAATTGCCACTTTCATCGTCACCCAATTGGCACCGTCAGACACCGCCTACTAAGAGTCTGGGTCTGTCCGAGGTTTCTCCCTAAAAGGAAGTTTTCCTCACCACTCGAGGTTTCTTCCTGAAAGGGAGTTTTTCCTCTCCACTGTCGCACTAAATTCTTGCTCTTGGGGAATTACTGGAATTGAGTCTTTGTAAATTATAGTGTGGTCTAGACCTACTCTATCTGTAAAGTGTCTTGAGATAACTCTTGTTATGATTTGATACTATAAATAAAATTGAATTGAATTGAATTTTAAATGTGAAACAAATAAAAACATTTCCTGATTTCAGGCATGTCTCCCACTTTTGTCCACCTCCCACTGTCCTGTTTTTGTGTAAGGGCATACAAACGGGGTACTTGGGTTACAAACTAGATTCAAAAGATTGTGTTCTTTGCATATTTAGCTTTATTGGAGCAAGCATTGCATGTTAAATATCCTACACGAATCACAATAACCAAAGTTATGCTATTCATTTGGAAGCCTTTGTCAAAACACGCATATTAAATATTCTATTTCGTATAGTCATAGCCCCCTAAGAGCTGTTGCTAGTGGGTTCATCCCTTCGCGCATGTGCAGTCGTGAAGATTTCTTTCGCGCCCTTTCCCTCAGCAAGGGCCTCTATTACATCCCCAGATACTGTATATTACAGGTGCGGAACCATAGCTCTGCTCCCAGTTTTTCTTCAGCGTCAAGCAATATGAAGACTTCCACCTCCAGCGGTGTTTGCCTGTGTACCGGCTGCCGCACTGGCTACATCCTGCCGTCAGACCTCCACCTGAGCTGCGAGGCCTGCCTCAGTCCCGTTCACGCCGGGATGGCACTCACTAGAGGGTGACATGGGAATCAATTGTCGCTCCCATCCCATCCCGAGCACACGAAAATACTCCCGTCACATCCCGATCACATGACTGCCCCCCCAAAAAAATCCTGTACTGCAAAATCCCGAGAGAAAGACTCCCGAATCCCGTCCCGCTCCCGTTTTGTTCCCTATGTTGTCTAAAGTTATCAGACTCTGTGTGTTTGTGTGCGCACACAGCTGCAGCGATGGCCCGAGGGAGCGAGAGCAGCTCCTCTGCTCTACTGCGTTGATGTTGTGTAAATGCAGCGCTGCAGAGCCGTTTGTCTCTCACTGCTGGGTGGGTTAGGGTTAGGTAGTGACAATTTTTCGAGACTCCCGCGGGTCACGGTATTCCCAATCAACAAATGTATTGTGAATTGTAAGTGGTTCTCTTTTCTAAAACGAAAGGCCTCGCAATCTTTGGGCGCACTCACCGATTGCAGCGTAATTTTTTTTATTTAATCTCCAGCTCTGTCCCGCTCCCGCCCGCTCCCGTTAATTTCTATGCGTTATCCGTCCTGAACACGTTACCGACAGTGAAATTAACTCCTGTACCGCAGGACTCCCGCGGGAATCACGTGACCCGCGGGAGTCCCGAAAAATTGCCAGCTAAAAAGCTTAAATGGCGGGCGGACGCTTTTCTAGCGCTCCGGATCAACGGTGAGGGTGACGGCAGCTGGGTGGAACGAGAGGACCCCGGAGACACCCTGGATCTGCCGTAGGAGGACATATTCGACGGGCATGAGTCCGCTGACTTGATTCCCACTGAAGACGGTTCTCTCGCCGGCTCTCCCTCCTCCGCTCTGGGAGGACTGGAGCTCAAGACGGGTGACGACACCCTGCCACTACGGCTCTCCCCGTCTTCGGAGCAGCCAGGGGCATCGCCTCGGTGGTCTTCCCCTCTGCCACAAGCGGCTCCCCTCTCCACCAATAAGGTCCTCTTCTTGGACCTGCCGGACATCATCAAGAAGGCAGCGGACCTGAGAGGCATAGCGATGCCGGCTGAGCTACCAGCCCCTGCAGCTTTGGCCGTTTGTGGAAGAGGCGTTCGCCCAGCCTGGAAAGCTAAAGGCTCCGGTTTCCCGCTACGCGCCTTTTACCAGGACACAGAGTCAAGCTTCCCTTCGGTCCCGCCATTCTGACCCTCACGACAGCTTCCATGGTGGCGCTGTCCAGGATTATGGCGTGGCAAACCGTGGCCCAGCGTAACATCTGGCTGCATATGTCTCAGCTACCCGCTGAGGTCAGTCGTGAGCTCCTGGACAGCCCCATAGCCCCGATGGGCTATGTGGGCCCCACCTTCAGACAGCCACGTCTCACTTGCACCAAGCAGCCGAGGAAGCGAAGAGGTTACGGAGGCTCGGTTCCTGGAGAGCGGCGCCCCCGCCACAACGCCGGCATCACGACAACCGCCCCAAGAGGAGACGCCCCGCAGCCTCTGCTGCGGCTGCATCATCCCAAGCCTCTGCTTCCACTCCTCCGCCCCACCCTTCTCCCCCGCAGCGGCAGCCTGCCCCATCTTCCCGGCAGGCCCGGAAGACCATGCGGCCCACCTGGTCCAACCCACCCCCCGAGCTGCCCCACAAGCAGCGGCAACAGAGGCAATGACGGGGCGGGGGGAACGTTTGTCTCATCCCGGTTGAGAGCTGGAAAAACAACGGCCCTTTTAAGGGCCACTCTCCTCCATCTAAAGAGCAGTTTCCCCTCAACCAAGCAGCTTTTGTTCCCATTGAGCATTGCACTGACAGCGAGACTGTCATTCCCCACACAAGCACACACTGGCCTGCCACTGCACGTGGAGCTCCACCGCTCTCACTATGTAGACAGCGGGAGCAAGCGTCCACTCAGAATGAGCAGTACCGCGCAGACACCCTTCTCCCCCTGGCTGTACCAGTGGGATGGGGAGGGCCCTGACTCGGCGGCTGCTCCCACCTTACACGGCGGCGACCGGCCACTGCCCTTTCAACGAGGCCCTACCTTGGTCTGTGCAACACGATCACAGGCTGCTGGCCTGCTGGCTATGTCAACAAGCAGCACATGCCTGGGAAAGCTTGACACACATGGACTCATAGATGTCAAAGTTGATCACAAAGGGCTACACGCTCCAGTTTGCCACCCCCCCACACCTCGCTTTGTCGGCGTGTTGGAGACAACTATGTCATCTCAGGTGGAGATAGCTGCTCTGACGTCAGAGCTAGAGGAGCTGCTGGCAAAGGATGCCATTTTCCGCGTCCCTCCAGGGGAGGAGAACGGCGGCTTCTACTACAGCTACTTTCTCACACCAAAAAAGACGGGCGGAATGCGACCCATTCTCGACCTGTCTCAATTCACCCAGTGCATTATGGAGTGCCCATTCCACGATCAGACATGTATTGAGTGGTTCACTTCCGTGGATCTGAGAGAT
The DNA here is from genome assembly GCF_008315115.2 of Sander lucioperca. Taxonomy (NCBI): domain Eukaryota; kingdom Metazoa; phylum Chordata; class Actinopteri; order Perciformes; family Percidae; genus Sander; species Sander lucioperca. The sequence goes on from NC_050175.1 coordinate 2,963,360, forward strand.
GCATATTTTCACATCTCAGTTATCCCCAAACACAGGAAACTCCTGCGCTTCTCTTTTCAAGGGGCTCATTTCCAGTACAACCGGCTGCCATTTGGCTACTCTCTAGTTCCTCGCACGTTACACAGAAAAGGCATCAGAGTCCTTTTTTATCTGGACGATTTAATCATTATGGCTCCCTCCCAGGAGAAGGCTGCGATCCACACTATGGATGTCGTGCAGCACCTGCAGACACTGGGCTTCGCCATAAACTGGCAAAAGAGCTCACTGGTCCCTGCACAGACAATAGTTTATCTAGACGTGGACATAGACCTTAACCATCATGAGAGCCAAACTGTCAGCGCCATGGCTGGACACACTGAGCTCTCTGCTGTCACATATCACGCCACAAGCAATAGTGTCGGCGCTGTCTGTGATGCGTCTCCTGGGCATGATGTCTGCGAGTCACGTCGTGGTTCCCCTGGGTCTCCTCCACATGAGAAAGATTCAGAGATGGTTCTGTCGAAGAAAAATGCTGATGTTGGAAGCAGAGCTACGGTTCCGCACCTGTAATATACAGTATCTGCGGACATAATAGAGGCCCTTGCTGAGGGAAAGGGCGCGAAAGAAATCTTCACAACTGTGCATGCGCGAAGGGATGAACCCAATAGCAACAGCTCTTAGGGGGCTATGACTATACTCATAGAATCTAGAGTTACAATAACGTAACTATCGTTATGTGGACAAGTTGTCTCATTGTGTTAACATCCATGAACTTGTGAAGGAATGTCTCGTGGCATATCTGGGTCAGGTAATGGCCAGCACAAAACATTCTTAACTTGCAGTCACAGCAATGCATTTCAGTTGAAGGAAAAATAACACCTAAAGAAGCAATAGCTGTATGATTTCCTGTGAACCTTTTTGCAACAAGGACAGGTCTTAGCAATTATTCTGCATTGCACATGGACAGCTTCTAACATCACTTAAAAGTTATAAATGAAGAGGTTAAGGCAGGACAGCCATCCCCCTCTGGTCTTTAAGTGACAGACTCTAGACTGTCACTTAAAGAATTAGATTAAACACTTTAAAGCCATTCTGTGCTCTTTCATCCATCCAAGGAGATGGGTGACAAGGACCAGGCTGTTCTCATGAACCATTCTTTCATATAGCTACGATAGGTAATGCACTGTATTTCACATGTATTCCACGTATTTATTGCTGTATGCATCACATTAACTGCTGCTGTATAAGACCACTCTGGTCCACGTAGGAATTTAGGGTTTATGTTGGGGTGGATGGGTGGGTTATAAAACACAGGGTTTTCAAGCCAGGGGGTGGAGTTTGTCTCCCGGGGAAAAGACAAGACCTTGAACCAGGAAATGCGTGTTTGTGTCCTGGGAGTACTACTTAAGGAGACCAGTGTTTTAATCCAAACCACGACCTTTTTCTAATCTTAATTAGTCATTTTGATGCCTAAACTAAACTGTCGTAGCGGCATGACAGTCGCTTTTTGTTGGCTAAACTTAACTGTAATGGCCGCTGAAAGGGCCGTCACCTCACGTTGCACTGCACCCGGCTTAAAGTCACCTTTTGTTGGCTAAACTCAACTGCAACAGCCTCTGAAATGTCCGGCACTTCACAGTGCACCTATCAACAACCTTTTTTTGGCTAAATTGAACTGTAAAAACAGCTAAACTTAACCGTCATGTGACAGGTCGTCACGTGACCCACAATTTCGTAGGATATCATACGAATCCATTCATGAGAATGGATAGAATGGTTGATCTGTTGCTGTTGAGATAAACATAAAAAATGTTTGTTAATTATATCTAAGATGATTTCCTAATAACACAAGCTACATAATGTGCACACACAAGGACTGGTACACAACCACCAAGCACTCATTCTTTGTTTCTTTTTCAAAATCCAATTCAAACACAATTAAACTTTATATTTATATATTTATTTTAAACTGAAATGGCTTCTTATAATTGTTCATACAGTCACAATATTAAGAGAAGATTCATCCAGAGATGTAGTTCTCTTTGAACACAATAATGAGTTCATTGCTGTTGATTCAGAGGAGATCTGACTGTGTGTGAAGTCTGCACGTCTGTTTTACTGTTGCAGTATCTCTTCATGTAGCTTTTAGTCGGAAATCCAAAGAAGCTAATGTCATATATCACATTGCAAAGTGTTAAGCCATTTGTATTATAATTTAATTGTAAAAACTAATCAGGCCAATTTGGAACAAGTCTGTTTCAACCAAACAGTGCACACACTGCTTTTGTTAAAGAACTCTTTGTCTTCTGATCCAGTTGCTGCCAGTCTTTCTCATTAAGACGGGTGTCTCCAGGTTTCTCTTAAGACTTTAAAATCTGTGTTCCCGTAATCTTTCCATTCACTATCTCATCCAAATGGAGTACTTTATCTCAGTTTAAATAGCATTATAACTTAGCAAGGCATGCTCTTTGTTATGAATGTCCGTTTCTGATTTGGTACAGGAACAGGCAAGAATTCTTCAGATTTTAGGAGGCATAATAACATAATTTAAATTCTGAGAGTACATCAGACCACATCCATGACAATCTGACTAGTGCACGTCTCAATATGATTAAATTGGGTCTTGAAGCTCTTAGTGTGTGTACAGTGGAAATTGACAACTGAGTGTTTCTGGATTTTCATCAACTCATAGCATTGTCTCATTTTGATTATGACAGATGGCAGTAAAAGGGGACTGTTAATAGAGATTTGAGAGACCAAATAAAAAAAATAAGGGATGATTGAAAACTTGGACATGCCCTGTTTACTTGCACCCCTGCAGCATTTTTAGCAACCACGTCAACTGAGGCCATTCCTAAATGCAAAGTGAATGTTTACTGTTTTATGTTGCCCTCCCTCCTTTCCTCCAGGGCCTAGAGAGAATATTCATATAGTGATTTTTGGCGTTGATTACCATGGCAACAAACTAAAATTTGGGTCAGCCCTGACAATAGCATGAGATGATACTACTGACAATTGTTTTGAAAAGAAACGGCCTTCATCAGTCAGCTGGAAAAGGCTGTGTATGTGTTTTGCAGACACATAAAATATACAATATATACAAATTCTTCATATTCCTTTTATATGGGCTCCCTCTGAGATAAAATAGTGCCAGGTAAACAGTTGGGAGCAAAGCATGCATAATGAATGACTTTACCCTGCATATATGGAGTGCCTTTACTTATATGTACTGTACAATACAATGTATTCCATATATAAGGGCTGAAATTATTGCTGACAAAATTAGATATACACTAAACCAGCACTATATCAAGAAAATTACTAAACCAATAACAATGTGTCAGAGTTCCCTTATCATTCAGTTTTGTTCTTAAGCCTGTATTTCCTTGACTGGCCAGTCAAATTAGAGAAATGCTGTTTTACCACAGAGACTATTTGGAGAACAAAAAAAATACATTTTAATCAAATTGCATGACAAATCTTCTATCACTGCCATCCCAGCTTTCATGCACTCTATTTCATGTTCCAGATGATGTGTTTTGCCTGTTGCTCATTTCATTTGCACGGAGTCGAGGTGCTCCCGGATAAATAAATAAAAAAGATGCTGATTGAAAGCATCTCTCATAATATGTCACGATAATGCACATCTGCTACTCGCAAACAGGCTTTCAGGGACCCAGATTTCTGTCCACTGCATTAGGCAGGTCAATAAAAACAGAGCCCTTTAATTTCTCTTATCTCCATAATTATACATAATCTCCTAGTCTGTCAGTATATATGATAAAAATAACAGGGTTTGATGGGTATCCTGCAGGGACAGAATGATTTAACTTGAAGGCTTTTTATTCCATTTGAGTTCTTTTAGATAAGGCACGGTTCTCTAATCTAGCATTAGGGATGTCTGTTACACATAAATGAGTCATCCCAGAAGCACATTACATGCCAGTCAGAGGAGCGGAACGATTCATAGAGGTACAGTGTTCCATGACAAACCGATATCTTGCCCCTGCTTCCAGTGACGAAAATGTCAACACTTTAAAATGTCAGAAAACTTCCACGTTTTAATTTGTTGTATTCCATTCAGTTAATATAACTTAAATCTTTCAAGTATTTGTCACTCAAATGTTGCATTTCTCTAAACTTATTAAAAATGTCTTAATAGAATTTTTCTGATTTAAGTAAGAATAACTTAAATCCATCTTCTTTGTACAAATGTTACCACTTAAGTTTTATTTACTCAGTTTATTTCCACTAAAGCAAATGATTATGTATTAGTTCTAACAATTTTAAACTCGGTTGTGGCTACTCAATTAATTTGAGGAAACATTTCAATGTCACAGCTCTCAAAAGAAATAAAGTGTTTGTCAGAAACACTATGAAATTAACACTCAAATAACAATAAAAACAAAATTAAATAAATGAATGCTATTATTGATCATAAGGTTTGTACTGGCACAAAAATACCTTTAAACTGAAAACATTACAACATTATTAATTAGTGTCCATGTTTCTCACTACAGCTTAAGTAGAAAGCCAACCAACCCAGCTGTAATTGTGTACAATTGTGACAAGTATCCTTTTCAACATAGAAATCTAAACAGAAACAGTTTTGGCATGCAAGCCAAAAGATAATTTTCAGAACACTACTGACCTTCAACAAAAGAACATGTTAACACCTTTACTTTTCAGCAATGTGGTGTTTCACTACTAATATCTTATGACAAACTGAGACTACACATTATTTAAGTGGATTCATACCCTCGATTTACCTGCCCATATAATCAGGGTAGAGTTCTAGTCTGGGTCTTCACTTGTTACCAAGGTTTAGCTCAGGATATCTGATAAAGTGATGAGTTTACAGATAAGGTTTCCTTTTTCTAACTGCTTCAAGACATAATCAAGGCTACCCTGAGCATTTAAAACCCATTGATCTGGACTTAATGTAGAATCTTTCTGAGTTTAGAAAGGCACAAAGAGAGATGAATAGGAGGTCTATGGTGTTCAGTTATTTTATAAACCTTTAACTTCTTTTACAAATTTGGGACCAGATAATGTGTTAAATGTGTCTATGTCCGTGATGAGACCTGAACACCACTTAAAGTATAGTCTTAAAAAATCTCAGAGTTACAGAGAGCGTTGGGAATCTGGACAAAAAAAGTCGCCAACACAATGGCTTAAGTTGCAAAACATGAAGGTGCTTTTATTTACAAAAACAAAAGTGGTAAAAAAAGCGCAGGACGTCCACTGCAAAAAAAAAACAAACAAAAAAAATATCTTTTTACACAAGGTTTTCACTAGCAAAATTCTCATCACCTGTCTGGATTGTAGTCACCCTCAGACTGAACCCCCCTGCTTAGGTGGCCAGAGGCTTATATATGTTAAGCCCCTCCTACTAGACCAACCAACTCTTAATTGTTTCAATTAGCTCTCAAATATGTTACCATTTACACATTTAGAATTTCACTGCTAGTTTCTACAATAAACAAATAAACTCTTGAAAACAATCATTTTCCACTCATCTTACTTTAGAGAACACCGAAACTTACACACATTTTCAACTAGAAAATCTACCCTCACCTATGACACAGATACATGGTATCTTCCACCATCAGCACACCTGTGTGTGATTGCTGTAGGCCCTATATGAAGCAGCACTTTGCCTCAGCACTTTGCCTCAGCTCTGGTTCAGACCCAGGGACTGGAGAGGAGAAAGAGTTCGAAGTAATGGTTAAGTAACAGTTTGTTGAAAAATAGAAATGAATAAACTGAACTGACTAAACTAAACCAATGTACTGTGGTATTTTTGGTAACAGTTTTACTGAATGATATGTATAAACGTGTGACTGCAAATTAATTGTCTGGGTTCTTGGTGACCTGAGTAGGTTTACCATGTGCCATCCAAAAGTGACAGGGCCTTTGTCACAGTCCCTTATAGAATTTAGAAGAAGTATATTTCTGCCTGACTGTAAATTATATAGTGTTGATGAACAACTCTGGCCAGCCTTAATAAAAAAGAGAAATCCACAATACAACCAGAGGGCTCATAAAAAGTAAACTTAACTATTTAATTATTTTGTCCCATCTCATTCTTATTGTTTACTTAAGGCTACTTCAGAATGAATACAAGCACCATTTAATTAAGTGGAAGACCCTCTGTCGCACTACACAGCAAAAATTAAGTAATGTTGAGAATTGCTCTAAAGGCAGCCAACAGGGTACACAACGCAGCAGAAGGCAGTTTCTAATTTTTATGTTCAGTGATTTCTCTTTGCAAAATAGATGAAGGTATGGAGCTATGAAAACAGGAAAAGGAGAATACAAAAATACCTTGCAGGTTTTGAAGACCTCTGATGAATCCTCCTTTAAGTACAGTGGTACGCCGGCCAGGGCTGCTGTTCGAGCTGCAGTGATGTTGTTCTGTTGCACAAACAAAGACAAGGTATGCATGTTAGGGTCTGTAATTCTGTTCACATTCAACATCAATGTAATGCATAAATGCTTTAAAAATGTTTTTACCTGTTCCTCATATGCCATCAAAACTTCTTCCATCTTCTCGCCAAAACTTCCAGTCTTCCTCTTTTTGTAGAGCTTCAACAGCTGAGGTGTGTACTTGTCAAGTGCATTAAAGAAGGAATACGGTAGGTTTTGATTGGTGATCCTGTGGAATTCACTGTAGAGCTGCATAAAAAACAAAAGCACAACTTTAAAAAAAATCAACTTGCAGCATTCATTAACTTTAAACTTAAGACTGTAAGGGAAGAAACTTTAGACAAATAGACAAACCATATTAACACTAATACTTTTTAAGCTCTTTATCCAGATCAAACAGTGCTGCAATCATGACTTTGACAATATGTGTCTTGTCAACTTTTTAAGATTTTACTCACTTGGGCTTCACAAAATAGTGCAGGCCATCTGTCTTTCAGTTCAGCAATGGGAGGAGCTGAATTCACAATTTCTTCACGCCTGAGGGCAAAGGTGCGCTGCATATGTTGATGGATCATAATCATGTCTCTATCAATCACTGTCTTCTTGAACTGCTCCACCATCTCAAGCCTCTGGTTCTCCAGTGTGTCCTTAGTTTCTCCTTGGGGATAATTGGGCAGGAAGTTTATTTCTCCTCTTCTGGGTCTTTTGATGTTGGCCCTGGATGCTGCACCTTCTGGATAGGTCCTGCTGCACTTTCCCGCATTCAGAGCCACATCCTTAATGCCAGCCCTGCTCAGTTTGGTCCTGTTGTAGTTGCCCATCTTGAAGCGCAGGCTGTTCTTCCAACCCTCATACCCTGTTTTAGAACCTTTTTCTTTAAGACAGGGGTGTTTTCTCACCAGAGCCTCTGCAGCCATGACAATATTTTTAGTACTAGGATATGCTTTATGCTTCTATATTTCAGCAGCCATTCCTTCCAGTATGTTGTGTTTTTGATCCCTAGTCAAGCTTACAGTTTTCCCCTCTTTGACAAATGCAGAGTTGTCCTCTCTTAGAGCATGCTCAACCCGTTCTCATTCCGAACTCGTAAAATAAGGACGTTTGGACAGTGGCTGTCAGCGTATTTGTCTAACGCACTGGGGAGAGCAGCAGTTAGATAGGATTTAGCGAGTAGTATGTAAGGGCGAATTTCCGCATATGGAGGTTGGTTGGGGTGGTGGATGGGTCAAACAAACACAGGACTTTCACCCAGGAGAGCGGGGTTCGCATCCCGCTTGTCAGGCTTGCTATAGTCGCTTTTTATTTTCCTCCCGCGTGTCACAGAACCGTACGCCCACCCACGACCCTTTCCTAAACATAACCATCCCGTTCTTCCCGCGTGTCACGGAACCGTAAGCCCACCCACGACCTTTTCCTTAACATAACTGCGTGAAAAGGGACGGCAATAGTCCCGACCAAGCATGTTTACTTATAGCGCTAAAGGAGACTTTTAGCGTCAATAAGAACGACAAAGGCACCTGACCAAGCGTCCATATTTTACGAGATGAGTGTGAGAACCTGTTGGCATGCTCCACCTCATTGGAGAATGTTGGAATAAAAAAGATCTCTGGCCATCGGCAAAGACGCTCTGGTAAATCTGTGTTATCAGACAGTAACACTGTATCGTCTGTGCTGGTTGAACTGAGATCTGGCTCAACAAATCTAACTATCTTAATGGTTGCCTTGGATGGTAGGTCCTCAATGTTAACTAAATCGCATAAGGAATTGTCAAATTCTGGGTGTTGAAACTGAAGACAAAGGTCATAGGCAAGGTTCAACGTATTTTTTATCTCAACTATGAGGGCATTTACAGTCAGAGGGCAAAATAAGCCTCTCAGCGTTGACATCATCAAGGATGACCCTTAGTTTCTGGACATCAGTCGCTTCCATTTACACTGTGTTAGGGAAACCTGTAACATAAAACAGACAGAGCTACTCCAGGTGCTGCCGCTGTTTTTCACTAGCTGCCTAGTCAACCAACACATTATCTATCTGTAGCTTCATTAACCATACAGACAAGAGAGTGTTAACAATCTAAACATCAGCCTCTCCCAAAATGTCAAACTATTCTTTTAAAAGCAAGTATTGGTTAAACATTTTAAAACAGAGTATAGTATAATTAGGATATCCAAAGTGTACTCACAGAGACAATTAACCACTACATTGCATGTATTAACCTTTGTGATGACAGATGGGTCATAGTGGAAAATAGACATTACCTTTAATTATGTTGTCCAGTGTGTCCATTAAGGTGATCACTAGTGTTTATTGACGGTCCAGACAGATCTTTAGCCTCCCTCAGGTCCCTGAGAAGAAGTCTGGGGATGTGCTGCTCTTACTAAGACACTGGAATGAAATGCTTAGTTGTGAGAATTAGCTTGCTTGAAACCCTGTAGGCAAACTGTGGCATTTGGTCAGTTAGCTGACATGCAGATTTCACCATATGGCCCTTGCTTTTATGATCTGTTAGCTCATATGACCGCAAATGCTCAACCTCATAGTCTTTCAGTAGAAAGAAGATGTCATTTCTGATAATATGTTTCTGATCTCTTTAAACACAGGCAAGGCAGCATGTGCCCCAGTGCAAACAAACATGCCAGCCACAAAAGTTGTGCCTTCAATGGTTACCTGTTTTGTGCCATATACACTGCTGCTGTCTGTGATGCTCGATATTAACACATGTGTATCAGTAGGCAATGACTCAACATAGACAGACTCCACTTTTGAAGTCTGTACTGGTGGCTTGGAAAAATCTTGGTGATGACAAATAGAATACCATCATGTTTTGGTGTCTCTCTGCCAAAGTTTTCAACACATTTTTCTAGTTATGAGTGCCACGAGCATCTGCCTTTAAAACTTTGTGCTTCCCCTCAAATCTCATTGTCCACAGATGCACCAGAGGACCAAAGCGCTTTATGAGATGAGGATAATGCTCAATGTAATGATGCTTTGGCCGTAATCGTAAGTTGGGGAGTACTTCCTGAAAGCTGCCTGTGATCTGAAATCTTACAGGCCATGTACTGAATGGTATCATCTGTGAAAGTTAATTCCATTAGCACCTCCCAGAATGTGTCCCCTTCAGGGACTCTGGAGCCAATGAGAACAGGTAGCAGTCTAAGCAGAGCGTGGTTCTCATGCCCATTCCCACCAATTGTTCCTCGAGTGGCAAAACTTTGAAGAATCGGGTGAGGGCGGTTAACCTTATCAGAACGTTGGGAGGGAAATGACAGTATTGCCCTATTCAGCTCTTCCAAAGTGAAATACTTCCTTGCAATCAAACCCTTCAAAGAATGTGCCAACTCGACAGGAACCACACCTTCAAACAGGTCATGAAGGATGTCAGGTGGAAATCCTGTGACAGGATGGAAATAAGAGAGATGGTCAGAGAGAACACAACTCTGTTTTACACCGTAGTTCTCTTCATTGTCATTGTTCTGCATTTCTTGAACAATGTTATCATGCAGATTTTTGGTTCTCACTTCAAAACTACCAGTGACTGCATTTGATGTTTGCATATCTGTCTGGGTGGCAAGACAACATCTGCAAAAATATGTAGCCCTGAAACTCTCACTGAAACCAGCTAGCCCATGGGCAGCAAGGTTATCAGCCGCAACAGAGTACACTGTGCCTTTGAGACAGTGACCAAATGTCTCAATGTAAACACCCTCTTTTTCAAGAGTTTTTAGGTCACTCAAGAGAGGCGAAAATACCTTTTCATATCCAAACTGCCGTACATCATTTGAGTTGCACAAAAGAGCCAGCTGAGTAGAGTGGAGTGCTGAGCGATACTTTACTGGCAGGTTAGCTAATATCCAATAAACTGCACATACTTTGTGTATTTTTTTTTGATGTTCCTAGAGGGTTTGCAATTTCAAAATCATCAACATAAAGAATTATAGGACAATTTCTTACCCTCATCTGAGAGAAGTTTATTTTCCTGGAAGCAGGAGCCATTACAGTATGACGAATACTGTCCAGGCAACTGTGAGGTGGTTTCTTGGACTTTCTCAAGTACATCTGTTTTTTTCAACTGCAAAGATGTGAGAATGGGCACATACATAAATGTACGCTGTGACGACTCAATAAGGTACTCTACAGGCTTGGCAAATAGAAACTTATCCTCATAATATGACTTTCTCCTCTTTGCTGTTGACAGTGGTCCTTCAGAGGTAACAGATTTATACAAAATATTACTCTCTGAAACTGCCTGGACAATCTCACTTACAAGTGTGTCAGTAGTAGGGTGACCAGACGTCCCCGGTTTCTGTGACCTGTCCCCGGCTGGAGCTGTCCCCGGAAATGTCCCCGGTTTTCACTGTGACTGACAGACCCGAAATTGGAATGAAATAGCCGTGCACCCTACACGCACAGGCTCAAGACAGCCAGAGCAAGCCTCAGAGATCAGAGATGTTCTACAATGCCCATTTTACGATGCTAAAATTACTGTTTATTTACATGGAGTCTGGTGGGTTTAGCGAACGCAATTTGACTTTATATATTTTAAAAAAGGATCTTACTCTTTAACAGAAAGATCGACCTCCTTAGAAATCCTTTCCATAATGTTGTCAGACACTTAGAATATTAATCTGAGCCTGTCAGTGGCAAAACAAGCACTTTTATGAACGGAAATACAAGCTGGACAATTGACGTCCTATTAACTTACATTGTAGCTTGTTTCACCGTTGCCGACTGCAGAAATCTCGTTTAATACTGGACCAATGTCAAAGGAAAATATTTCCTCAATAGTTTTAATTGTATCCGACACTCAATGAGCTGTTGCAGAAACAATCCCAGTGTGAAGCAATAAAGCAAAAGCTGTCAGATAAATGCAGTGCAGTAAACATTTCCCTCTGAGGTGTAGTGGAGTAAGTATAAAGTAGCAGCAGGGGCGATTCTAGGGTCAGACCTTCAGGGGGGCTCAGCCCCTAATGAGAATGTGACACGGATATAGTGCATGCAAAAGTGTTAATCTGCACCATGAAATTACCAACTTCTTCACAAACGCACTCCTGCTCTCCCTCTGACAGATAGAGACTCAGCCAAAGGGCCAAAATTATAATGTATTCTCATGTAAACTATTTATGTCAGCACAGACATTTTTCTTAATTGCTTAGCCAGTGTATCCCACCATAATGGTTATTATATTGCCAGATTCCAGACAATCCCACTTACTTATATATATATATATCCCACTTACAAATATGAATATATATTTCTACTGGTATGCTTCCTAGTGACATGAAGAAAGAACTATTCCATCTGTGTGTGCATGGTTATAAATTCTGAAGTGCAAAATAGTTCAGGCTACAGCACAAATATTTCAATCCATAGATAAGAATAATCAAGTCTAACCTCTGAATTTCTTTTCAAAGTGCACCAGATTGATGCATTTAAACGTTAAAATAGACAAAATTTTCTTACAGGGGAGCATGCCCATGGACCCCCCTAGGGGGGCTTGTGGCCCAGTGCAGCTCTAGGTCTAGTGACGCCCCTGGGGCAGTGTCCCCGTTTTAAGTTTTACAAAGATAAAAACATTACCTGTTTTGGAGGTATTTACGCTTCTGAGCTGAAAATGTCCCCGGATTTTGTCTCAGAAATCTGGTCACCTTAGTAAAGGGGGAGTTATGTTTTTCCAGTATTTTGATTTAGAGATTCTCTGAAAACTGGTTCTGACAGTGAAAACAATTGATCAAAATGCTCAATGATTCCTCGTGGATACATGGAGAATAGTCTGCATTTTCAAGAAGAAGGCAGCCAGATTGTACTGTAACTGCTCTGTTAATCCCTCATCACTACTGCCTGCTACTTTCATCTGAAAGCTCTACTGGATCATGTTCCATGTCACTATCCCGGGAAACATTCGAGACATTTTGCACTACGACTGCCACATCATAGTCTGATGCATGTTGGTGTTCTCTGCACTTGTGTGCATTGTATGTTGAGTAAACCCTAAATGAACATGGCACTGTTTCTTTGTCTTAGATGCCCCCTTAAATGAATAAACATGTCCCTCTTAACAAATGGCTATTTAAAATCACACACAGGGCAATGAAATGTCAGATTTATAGTCAAATCACTGTTGTCTCTACCTACCACTCTTTTCTCAGAATGTACTCTTGACAAATGTACCTTCAATGAGTTATAAGTGCTAAATGTACACATGCAGTTGTTATACATGCAAGCTAAAAGTGAAATTGTGGAATACTGGCCATGATAGAGTCTGTAATGTCTCAATAACTGTATTTTTAAGGCACTAGAAAAAACACACAATTTACATTTCCACATGATTTGTACCAGTCAAAAAAAAAAAAAAATACAAATACAACAATCAGTTTCGAGCCCAGTCTAAGCTGTAGCCAGCATCAGTTCACATGTAAAGTTGACGTTACCATATAAAAATTAACATATTTTCATGCACATTCTCTCTCTACATAGTTTAACAGTTAGCTAGGTCATTTCCTTGTTGTGCGATTTTTATATTAATGTAACATCAGTTAACGTTACGTTTAAGATAGCCTTAACTTACTTAACGTTACTTTGCTAACAGAAAGAAAAAAAAGGCATGGGCATATTAGCTAGCGAGCCAACATAGTTTGCTAACATTAACTTAAAAACTTTCACAAACTAACGTTAATGTTACTTAGCCAAATTAAAGTGCCCATATTATGAAAAAAATCACTTTTTCTGGGATTTGGGGTGTTACGTTGTGTCTCTGGTGCTTCCACACGCATACCAACTTTGAAAAAAAAAACATCCATGCTGTTTTGAGTGAGATATGCGTTTCTGAATGTGTCCTGTCTTCAGTCTCTGGGTGAGCTGTTCAAAATCTGCACGGCTTTCTACGTCGAAACGAGGGGGTTAGGGGGCCCCTCACCCTAATCTACAAAATAAATTGTATAGAACTACTTACATGTCCCTGTTCTGCAGGTATTTCACGCAAAGTTGGAAGAGCACCCTCGTTTAGAAGAAGTCTCCCGTCTAATCCTGCCTTGTACAGGCCGAAGTTGGAGAAACAGCTAGCTAGCAATTGTGAGCTTACCTAGCTACTGCCATAGACAGTTAAAGAAAATGAACCAACAGATCCCGTTGCTCTGGAGGGAGACCAGTGAAGGATATTAGAAGCACTTTTCTGGTGATGGCTGAGCGTTACTGTGCAGCCTCCAACTGAGCTCGAAGACGTAGATGTGACGTGAGCAACCTGTCTGAAAGTTGTAAGTCTTCTGGTAGCTGTGCCAAGAGAAATCTCAATCATTCCGAATCTTACAGAGACGGAGAGGGTAGGTATATGTAAGGAGATAACATAGGCACAGGCAAATTATTGCTAACCAAAATGTTAGTTAACATTAGTAATTAAACTTAAACAGCTAATGTAAGTCGAAACTGCCTGCGAGCTTCTCCTGTACTATACCGTAATTCCTCTACTATGCAACAGTAAGTCACGTGGTTATGATACAATCGTTAGCCTATTTTTTACAAAAACGTCTGCTACGGAGCCATAACGTGAGATACAAGGTAATGGAGCCTTTTATACATTGTCGTGTTTCTTTAGAAATAAACAATGGACAAATAAAGTCTTTAAACGCTTCAGATGTAAAGTTATTCGCTGTCAAAGTGATGTCAAAATGAATGGCAGTCAATGGAATGCTAACGGTGGGTGAGGGCTTGTTAGCATCAAAATGGTGCCATAGGAGCTACGCGTTGCGGGGAGAGGCTTACCCCCTTCGCTACTGCGCATGTGCGACTGCCAACAAAGATGTTACAGAAGTTGAGAGGTCTCACTCTGTAACTAAGACAGAGACCTGACACAGGGTGAAAAGAGGATCTGCAGCAACGGGCAGTACAACAAAAATATGATGTTTTTTGAAAATTAAACCATGTAGACCTATTCTGATACAATCTCAAATTACAATTATGAACCTGAAAATGAGCATAATATGGCCACTTCCGTCGAATCGATGAACGAGTTTGAAAGCGACATTCAAGTAACAGTTTTTCAAGTAAAAGTTTTTTCTGAACCATTAAAGCAGTAATTGGTGCAACCTAGTGCACGTTTGCACAACTCGGCAAGTTAGCTAACTTAGTAACGTTACAATTCAAACAGCATGACAAATTATTAAAATTAAATTAATAAAATAACAGAACAACATTACCTCACGTGGAAGACAAAAATGTAGCGGTGTCCTGCAGCAAATAAATTATGTCAGCAGCAAGAAACACACACAGCAGCAGTGCCGGGGGTCGTTCTGAGCTTCGCCGTTATTCCAGTGCCGTGTGCAAACAGGTGGAACCTGTCATGTCTTTTCTGTCCAGTCCTGCGGGACCTTATTGGCGCTGCGTGCTCAAAGACAACGAGGTCCAGATTAACTGTTCACTGAGCAGAATTCCCAAACAGGGAGTTTTAGGCTGAATCCCAATCCTCCCCTTATCCCTTCCCCTTAACCCTTGTTGTGCGTGTTCACGTGAGAGCTAGTGCTGTCCCAATACTCGTCTTAATCGAGGGATAGGGCAAAGGGGAAGGGCCAGATGTCCCTTCCGACCAAGTAAGAACGCAAGCTCACTTGGAACAGCAAGGGCTATCCTGATTCATTGCGCAACAGGAAACATGGCTGCCAGGTCGACCAGAGAGATCCATAAATGTAAGTATTTTCGGCTTAAAGAATTGATTTAAAAAATATGACGGTCTTGTTTTGTGCTCTACACAGTCCTGTACATATATATTTGCAACCATATTTGTAATTGAAACGTTTTTAAAAATCGCTAGCTTGTTATGCTAATGCTAACGCTAAAGTTAACGTTAGCTACATTGTTTATTTGCACAACAGTCCCGCATTTCTCTGCCTTGAATGGACTCCATGCATGTCTACAGTGTTAACTAAACTCCATTAGCAGCAAATTTCGTTTGATATCAGTGTACACTACCGTCCTGTATCACACAGGGACGCCGGAGGAAACCCAGCAGCTGATCCACTTTCTGAAAACGAGCAGAAGGTTCTGCGTTCATGTTGTAGCCATTCATTATTGTATTGGTACTGTATTATTGTAAACATGTGTAATTCATTCCTGTTCATGCACCTGTATATTGTTGTTGGTTATGATACAGGACACTAATGAAAGAAATGGGGTATGAGGGGAAAGGTTACTGGCCAACAGGCAGCAGACTGGGGTCTGGAATTTCAGAATAGCTGTAGTTTTTTGTTTGTTTGTGGTCTTGCGTGTCTTTTTTGAGTTTTATACATTTGAGTGCCCTCTTTATATATGTGTGACATGTAAGTTATGGTTCTAATAGTTGATAATGGTTCTGTAATATAACATATTTTTATATAATGTTTTTGCCTGTAATGTTTACTTTATTGGGCAATAATGACAGCTTTTTGTTAACAAAGAAAGTGTTTCTGAACATCAATGACATTCAAAACAGTGATAACTGAAACAGATACAACACACCATGCAGTGTGTATACAAATATGTATTGCAAACAGACCTAAGTATGTATGATGATGTAACCAAGTGGCATCCCATTTCATAGGGGTATGTTTTCACCCCTACCCCTTACCCCTCGTTTTTCTAGGGCCAAGGGCTAAGGGGTATGGTAATAGAGAAATGGGATTCAGCCTAAGTCTGCAACTAAGGACTATTTTTATTTTCAGGTCTAAATCATTATAACGTTTCCTAGAGTCCAAAGTGATAGTCCAATAAACAGTACAAAACCAAACAAATATTAAATTCACATTTAGACAAGGAAAAGCAACACATTTGAGAAGCTGTAACATAAAATGATTATTTTTACTTGTAAGTACTTACACTTATCAAAATAGTTTTTATATGACTATGACCAACATTAAATCTTTATTCTTTGGGGATTAAGAATTATTGGTATTATTATTTGCATTCTTTATTTTGCTTGGGTACAATATGATGATTTTTTAAACATCAAAATTGAAAAACCAGGACTTAATAATAATAAGTCAATTGAACAAACTGGAATCATATTACCAATACTTAAACTTTCCCACACATATAAGTGTACTCAAAACAACTCACGTATTACTTCAACAATTCATTTTTGAGTTAGGTTAAATTCATGTGAATGAGTCACTCCAACTTCTTGGGAGGTTTAAGTTATGTTAAATTACTTCTTTTATTAAGATGGGCTGTTAGGTTTTACAGTGTAGCTCACCTGGTTCAGCGTGCGCCCAATGTGCAGAGGGTCTGTCCTTGCTGCAGCAGGTTCAATTCCAACCTGCACCTTTGCTGCATGTCATTCCCCCTCTCTCTCCCTCTTGTCTTCAGCTGTCCTATGTAATAAAGGCCTAAAATGTACGAATAAAAAAAAAAAAAATACTTCCCTACTATTGTCGCTCTTTATCCTATGTCATCTTACAGCGCTATGACAGTTGAGCAGTTGCTCTGTCCAGTGCGTCCCATTTAGACCAGGCTCCCAGGAAGTGCACCGGGCTTTGAAGCAAATTGAACTTAGTGGTCAAACAGTGGAATTGCAACTCCTGGGCCTTCACGTGATGTCTTCTGGCACAAAAATAATTTTTCCCATAGATTTTCATGGCAAAAAAGACATCTGTAAATCAGTCGATCATTTCTTTTGAGTGTCACAAGCCCCGCAAAATGACTCGTTTCACTATCAGAATTTTATCCATTGGGTACAATAGCGTGACCGACATTACAGAAGCTGTGCCGATCATCTGGGTAATTTTTGACACTAGTGATGGTCAAATGAAGCTTCGCAAACCACTGTCTTTATTTTCTGAGATCACTAGATGGCGCTCTCTGTTCAACAAAGGGTTGGGAACATACTGAATTGCCATTCTTTTAACCTTTTTCTTTGAACAGAGAGCGCCATCTAGTGAGCTCAGAAAATAAAGACAGTGGTTCGCAAAGCTTCATTTGACCATCACTATTTGACACCATAATGCCTTAATGGTGCCACTGAGCAACTCTCTAGGAATGAACGCTGTATCCAGGTCTTATATCCATGATATAGACCCTAAAGGGTGCCCTGTGTGTCGGTATCTGACGCTATTGCTTATTGCTCCCTACTCTTTGTAGAACAATAATATTTCCCAAATTGTCAAACTATTCCCATACATAAATGTTTATTTCTGTCATGTTTGTCGCCATCATGATAGCCATCACAGAACACCTTTAGGGGATATTTGCAGACTTTTTCCACCATTTCCAATGTTAATACATCTCAAGATTAAAGAAATAGTTGCAGTTCAGATTTTGGTTATAATTAAATATGCTTTGAAAGTGGATAATCTAACTACAGACATTTGTGGAGTATTTTAAAGTTTGGTAACCATATGCTTGATGCATCTTAAACAGAGCAAAAATAACCTAAAATTCACTTACTTTTTAAAATCCGTTATAAAAATTACTAGTACAGTGCCCGTTGAAAATGTGCCTGTTTGGAACGGGAGATTGCTTGGCCTGTGGTATTGCTGCTTGTAGAATTCTTCAAAACCAAATTGTACCACAAAATTACTTACAGAAGGACCCCAAACCACTTAATATGCAACTCCACTGTATAGCCTACTATTCAATTCAATTTTATTTATATTATCAAATCATAACAAGCGTTATCTCAGGACACTTTACAGATAGAGTAAGTCTAGACCACACTCTATAATTTACAAAGACCCAACCCAACAATACAGTGTAGGCTACGTCTATCAGAGGAACACATTGTACTACTGTATTTACCTGACAGAGAACGGGGCAGATTCAAAATGTAATCACAATATATCACAATGACAATGTGGAGTAATCAGACATTAGCATCATGGATTCAGTGCGCTACCCACCTGGCCCGTTATGAGAGCTAATCAGCACCTATCTGCGTTCATCAACCACCAGAACCGGACGTCGTTCTTCAAGTCGTTTGTCGTCACCAAAATACTTTTGCGTGTGTGTGTGTGTGTGTGTGTGTGTGCGCATAGAGAGAGAGAGAGAGAGAGAGAGAGAGAGAGAGACGTCTCGTGTCGTATGATTGTTAATGAATTTAACACTTCAGCAGAGGTGCTCATTTCCATACAGGTTTAGTGGCTTGACGGTTAATGGTGAAGTATGGATTTGATTCGCAGGGGTACTTTGGTGATGGTAATGTTATTAGTGTTGTAAGTTAGCAGTAGACTTAATTAACCCGACCCAGGGTGAGTCTGATGAAAACTGATGTGTCTGCCTGGTTCAACTATGAGATTTTCTCGCATTGCACAGCGCTGTGAAGGCCCGCTGTTGTGGCGTCTGCGTGTGATGTGCAGGTTACCTTCCCCCCAAACACGGACACATATACATACATACAGATACGTCTCGCTTTATTAGGTAGATAGCCTGCCTATAAGTGGCATCGCGCTCTGTCTGCCACGTGTTGTCTGTAGCTGGTTGTGCTTTGCTGGTGTGGGATTCTGAAACGTCCTTAAATTCGGGAATTGTCGTTTCTTTATTCAAAGTCAAAGACAGTCCAAATTAGTGCTACTTTGAACATTTTTGTGGGTCTGAGGTGTATTTCACATTTTAGCTGCCAAAGCTCCGCTGCTTTCTTCGACCCTCTCTGTGTCTGGTGCTGCAGTGTGCAGTGTGAGAGGGGGGAGTGGCCAGCAGCAAAAGCCAATGTGTGCTTCTTTTACCGATATATATTTAACAATATATTTTGCATTTCTAATCCAAACAACGTCACACTTGGCACTGGAATTACCCGTGCCCGTAGCAAGACACCTGTCAAGTTTGAAATCCATCGGGGTAATAGTTTGAGAGATATGCGCATAGCAGACACACAGACACACAGACATTCCTGCAATTTATAGATAGATCAGTTAAGAGCATGTTATGGTGGGAAAAAGCTGAAATGTGTATTGTAACAGAAATTGCAAGATTAATATTTAAATAAATTAGCCCAGTACTTATTTTGAAGGGTTTAGTACTAGCCCAGTTTACTGTGTGTTCCAGCTGCTATCCGCTAACCATCCAGCCAGCAGCTGTAGTCGAACCAGCCAGCCAACTATCCAATGTTCAGCACACCAAATGATTAAAGGCATAGGATAAGGATAAAGATTTGCCAGATTCATCTGAAGCTCCCGTTAATCTGCTGTTGACATTGCAGTTTGGATTGTATTAGCATTAGTACAGTGTGTATCAGCTGGTTACAGGAAGTGGAGGTCTCCGCATGTGTAGCAGTGGTGGTACTGCTAAAGGATGGAGTAAGGCTAATGGAGACTTAGCTATAGTAACTCAACCTTAAAAGTGGCTTAAATGCCTGGCAGGGTGGGACTGTAGAGTATATTTAAATGAGGTAACTGAGTTGTCATGAAAATGTGCAGGATTTCTAACTTGATGATCAGGATGTTGCTTCCAATACAGTCACAGAAACGTGTGCACTGGCCACCTTGAGTTGTTTGTAGATTGATAGCAGGTTGGAATACCCATTGGATCTTCATTAATGTATGCATTGACTCTTCTCTACCTACATCCACTCTCTCTTCTCTCTCTAAGTCTAAAAAACTTAATTTTAGGTGCTGAGTTTTACTTTTAATTATGGAGGCGTGGATGGGTGGTGTTTCTGTAGCCTGATGCAGTGAATCATGGGAGGCCACAATGATCCCAACATTTGATTTCACACATATGACTGCAACATCCATCTAAACATTTTACGCATCTCTGTAAACATTTTACAGAGATGCTAAATAGTAAGAGGAATAGGTAATCAGTGAGTGCACTAATTAGTACCAATTTCTTAGTTTTTTCTGGAGTCATAATGGCTGCATGTCCAACCCTGATCAGTTATCTAAACTTTCTAACCTTAGCCCTAAAACCAAATCTTAATCCTAAAATATAATGTTTTTACTTGTTTGTGAGTACTGGATTAAAATATGTGAGTCCCCAAAACAAGCATCACATTAAGCTCTACTTTTTGGGTTTGGGAGAAATTTATTTACAGTATTTGTCCATTTAGACAAAAATAAATATAATCATTAAACCCTAATATAATGGAAAGGTGATTAATGGCACTCAGGCTTGCAACATCATCAGTTACGCAACATATAAATCATTGATTGTACTGCCACGGCTGAAAAATTAGCTGATTCACATTGATACAATTTCAATTAGACTTGATCTTGCTTCACAGCACTTTGCAAACACAATTGTCTTCAAAGGGAAGAGTTGTATTCTTTTATAAGTATAATTTGTTATGTTTACTGTGATTTAAATAACCGCCTGAAATAGGTAGAAACTGACTTTCAAATGGAGTGTTTGTGTGTGTCTCCATGAGTGCATCCGCTGTGTGTATATTTCAAATGTCATGTTGTGATTTTTCCAAGGCTATGAAGTCGTTTATCAAATTACTCCATACATATGGATGGAGAGACTGGATATATGGTGTCTATTTGATAAAGAGAGACCTTTGACAAAAGAGCCAGTAGAGCCAAAGCTCTGTGGGTGTACACTGCATAAAGCTCATCCTGAGGGACCAACCTCTAGTTGGAATTTCAAGCAGTCTGCCAGCAGTGCCATTGCTGCTGGAGCACTGATGAGATGGGAGCTTTTTCAGGTCACTTACATATTCAATGTAAGGGATGCAGATTGGGAAGTTCTTGTTTGTGGTGAATATCAAACAGTAGTCATAAACCTATTCTCTTCAACTGAACAGAATAAAGAAGCACGACAAACTGGCAAAGTACTCAGTGTTCTGATTAAGAAAAAGAAAATCTACCAAGCCTAAGTATAGTTCTTTGTCAAATGTAATGGCACAGTAGGCACTTAGAGCTGTCATTTCAATTGATTAAAACAAAAAAAAACGTACTTACACACGCAGCAATTAGAACACTTTGTCCTCGTTTCCAAAACATAGAGTAATTGCATCATCCAAATCACAAAACATGTGATGTGCTGGAAGTGTAATTGGAAATCACAATTACAAACATTGATAAAAATTAAATTATTTTAACTTGGCTATATTGGATAGAATGACTGAAATGAGACTGGAACTAACAAACACTATCAATCAGTCAACCAACTATTCTTTTGTAGAGGCAATTTGTATCTAAGATCTGAAACCTTCTATAAATGATCATTGCTATTTAGATTCAAATACATGTCATTACTTCATCATTTGACCAGCTATCATTTGTGGTATCATTGTAGTTTGACAGAGTCGCATGTGCACTCACTGAGTGTATTGTTGGTACAGTGAGGTGAGAACACCTAAAAAGATGCTGAGGGCTAAGATGAGCATGTTAGCCACGCAGACAGAGAACTCAGACGTCCGAGAAAAAAACAGTGGCTTGCGTAAACAGTGGAGTTATGCACAGGAATTATATGTCAGGTGTGCACTGCTCACAGAGAGCTGGTATGTGCGCACTCAAAGCATGCAGGCCTTTGCCTGACTTGCTTTCTACTAAACAAGAAGATGAGAACGATTGAACAGCTTTTAAACGAATCAATACTACTTGCTCTCTGCTACGATATCTTTGATTGGCTTGTTTGATAAAATTCTAGAGGAACGAGAAAGCATCACCTCTCCAACACCCCACAAAGCTGTGGTCATGGCTGGCTGTGGCTTATGAAATTGAGGTCATTTTTACATGCTTTGGGTGATTTTGGTGAATTTTTAATTAGTACAGAGCATCGGAGGTATTATCGCCATTAGAGA
This sequence comes from Sander lucioperca, assembly GCF_008315115.2. Classification (NCBI taxonomy): domain Eukaryota; kingdom Metazoa; phylum Chordata; class Actinopteri; order Perciformes; family Percidae; genus Sander; species Sander lucioperca. Next base: position 2,985,468 of record NC_050175.1, read on the forward strand.
CAGCCTCCATAGCTTAGCTGGCTACCTTTTAAGTTAAAGGGATAGTTTGGATAATTTTAAGTGGGGTTTGTATGAGGTGGCCTACTTATCCATAGTCAGTGTATTACCTACAGTAGATGGCAATCGGCATGCCCGCAGTTTAAAAAAACAGACTGGAATCCCGATACAAAGTCTAATCAATGTACTCTTGTGTACGGGGGCCAGCAATTATTTTAGCAACCTAAACAAAGGCCCACTTAAAAAAACAATACACAACAGCAACCATAGAACTACTGTATCCCTACACAGAAGTGCAAGTGTTCCGCACACTGTAATACGCCACAGATCAGCTGTTTGGATCAGACTTTCAGCGGTTTCTAGAAGAGACACAAATACAAGAACATTAAAAAGAGTGTTTATGATAGCAATGCCGTTCAATGTGGAGACAAGAGTGCTTAGCTTCTGTGTTGGTACTCCTGCCTGCTTCCCTTAACTGTTGACGTGCCAATCACCATCTGTAGGTATTACACAAAATGATAAGTACCTCATTCAACCCCACTTCAAAATATCCAAACTATCCCTTTAAAACCCTGTAATTTTTTTAGCTCCAAATGGAATGTAGATATCTATGGTTGTATCTCATTTGCCCTTTTATGGAGTGTATGACCATGTCAACTGTGTGCTCAACATTAAGAATCTAAAATTAATTTAAAATTGGTACCAAATATTGTTTTACAAGTTCCTCTGTTTTAAGAACAATTTTGTGTGAAGGTTTGAAGCTATCCTACTGTAGTGTTGACATGAAATCAAAATTGAGATCTATTGTTTTATTCAGTTTGATACATTTTAAATGTATCAAACTGATGTCCATTACATATAAGACATTTATGAGAAATGTTGGTAGTCTGTAAGAATTACAGTGTATCCGATGCAGTTTACTGTAATAGGATGGCCGACATGAGAGAGATAATTGATGGCATTTGACTTTTGGATTCAGCTTCCCCAGCAATTGCCAAGAATGTTAATTTCCATACATTATGTACAGCTCAATTAACAACTGTGTTCCCTTGTGAGTGGCTGTCTAGGAAAATCATGCTGGTACTGTCTGGTGTCCAAAATGTAAACGTATGTAATGTACATTTAAATAGCCTACTTTGACAGCCATCTGCTATTGAATTTTATTCTACTTTTAAAATGTGTTTTTTAAGCTTAGCTGTGATAATGTTGATGAATCTTGTAGAAAAATATGTGAACATTATATATGCTTCCTCTGGGAAATATTATTAGGAAACACTAAATTAACTTTCACTGTTATGCAGATGACACCCAATTATACCTATCAATCAAGCCAGATGAAACCAGTCAGTTAGCTAAACTTCAAGCATGCATTAAAGATAAAATCATGGATGACCTACAGTTTTCTGATGTTGAACTCAGACAAAACCGAGGTTGTGCTGGGCCCTAAACACCTCCAATTATCACCTCATTATCTAAAGATATAGCTATTCTGGATGGCATTGCCCTGGCCTCCAGCAATACTGTCAGAAATCTAGGGGTTATTTTTGATCAGGATATATCCTTTAACGGCCACTTAAAACAAACCTCAACAGCCTTTTTTCACCTTCGTAACATTGCCAAAATTAGGCACATCCTGTCTTAAAACGATGCTGAAAAACTAGTGCATGCATTTGTTACTTCCAGGCTGGACTATTGTAAGTCCTTACTATCAGGTTGCTCAAATAAGTCCCTTAAGACTCTCCAGCTGATCCAGAATGCTGCAGCCCGTCTTCTGACAACAACTGAGAAAAGAGATCATATTTCTCCTGTATTAGCTTATCTGCATTGGCTTCCTGTAAAATCCAGGATTGAATTTAAAATTCTTCTCCTGACCTACGAAGCTCTAAATGGTCAAGCACCATCATATCTTGAAGAGCACATAGCACCTTATTGTCCCACTAGAGCACTGCGCTCCCAGAATGCAGAGTTACTTGTGGTTCCTAGAGTCTCGAAAAGTAGGATGGGAGCCAGAGCCTTCAGCTATCAGGCTCCTCTCCTGTGGAACCAGCTCCCAGTCTGGGTTCAGGAGGCAGACACCGTCACCACATTTAAGAGTAAACTTAAAACTCTTCTCTTTGATAAAGCTTATAGTTAGGGAGTGAGGAGTTGCATCATTCACCTAGACTGGTGGGGGAGGGTGTATAGCTTCAGACACGGCACCCTTTCTCTTCTCTACTTCTCTTCATAGTCAGATTCATCTACCAACTTTATAGAACTGGCTCAGGTTTGCCTTGCACCAACTCTTAATTATGCTGTTATAGTTTTAGACTGCCGGGGGACTTCCTTTGACACACTGAGCTACTCTCTCCTCTCTCTTTCCATCTGTGTGCATCCATGTCCCAGAAATGCTTGTTACTAATTTAGCTCTGGGGAGCTTATTCCCTGGAGTCCTTATGTTTTTTCGCCCCGCAGTTTTCCTTGGATTAGGGTGGCACCTAAATCATGGTTGCAGCTGTCGCCGTGGTCCTGCTTTGCACACTGCTATGCCCTGCTATACCCTGCTACGCTCTGCAGCGCCCTGCTACACCCTGCTACATCCTTCTACGCCCTGCTACGTCCTGCTATGCCCTGCTATGCCCTGCAGTGTCCTGCTTCGTCCTGCTACGTCCTACTATGCCCTGCTACACCCTGTAACGGCCTGCAGTGCCCTGCTACGCCATGAACTACTACAACTACTATTTCTAGTCATAGTTCCATTATCTTTATTTTGACTATTATTGCCACTGTTCATCACACCCACAACCGGCACCATCAGACACCGCCTACCAAGAGCCAGGGTCTGTCCGAGGTTTCTCTCTGAAAGGAAGTTTTCCTCACCCCCCAAGTGTCTTGAGATAACTCTTGTTATGATTTGATACTATAAATAAAATTAAATTGAATTGAACACATATGTGTTGAAACATAATTATTTACAAAATGTGTGGTTGGAGGTACCTCTCTTTACATTTACCCCTTTTTCACTGCATTGAGAAATAAATACACCGACTAGAGGAACTGCAAAGACAGCAAAGGTAATATTGAATGAAACATAGTGGTCAGATGCAACACCAATTGCAGCATCACACTTCGAGAAGCTCTGTGTTCTGCCTTCTATTTTGTAAAAAAGAACTAGACAATCCCTTGAAATATTTGTGCGCAGAGTTCCAAGTTGTTATAAAGAAAGGCCAGACACAAACATCCAGCTTCTGTCACCATGTGCATACTGGCATAAGGATGACAGAGAGAAGAACAAAGCCTGCACCCCCTACAAACCATTATTTAGCCTGGCGTGTTATGAATCTATTACAAATCCTTTTATAGCATGCTCAAGAAGAATAGCCTTACGTGATAATGCGCTGAAAGGCTATCGCGCTGCAGCAGATGCCCAGCTTCAGTGTGGGAGTGCGTCCCTAGACAAGGCTTCCACAAGCTGGGTTCATTGACATCAATGTTCTGGGGACAGCCATGGAATCAGAGCTGTATAGCTGCTTCTTCGCTAGCCTCCTTGTGGCACTGCTATCCAGGGGCCATTCATCTGCAAGGTTAAGACAATACACAAGCAATCCAAGGAAGCATCCAGGGAAGGGCAAAAAAATGTGACTGTAAACATGTAAAGAAATCCAAGACGAACATTGTGTTGTCCAGGGAATAGTCTCTGACACCATCAGAGAAAACAAGTACATGTATTCAAGTATTGTACTTTTGTGCCGTTTTAGGATACCTGCATGGGTTTTCCCATTTTATGTTATTTTATACTTCTACTCCACTACATTTTAGAGTGAAATGAATCACTTTTTACTGCACCACATTTGTTTCAGAGTTGTTACTATGCATTTATTTGTGGATTAAGGTTTTACATAAAAAACATTATAATCGTAGAGAGTGTAATGCATTGGTATTGTTAAAATGACCCAGCCGTATGTAGTGTAAATTCTCCACCTCGACCAGCTGAAACATTAAAATACCACTGACATATTAATGCATCTGTAATACTAATCCATGAATATAATGAAGACAAGACTCTGAAAGGGAGTCATTACTAGCCTATTATTTAGATGAGGTAACAGAAGCATTTCCTCAAACCATTAAGGAATATGTAATCTTTCAGTTCGTCTAAAAATTCAAAATCACTCAATTTGGAGATACATGGTTTTCACTCAGAGAGGATACCTGAATGCATTTTGCTAATATTTCTGTACTTTCAGGATTTCAGAACCTTTACTTGTAGCTTTCATTGGTATAACTATTTTATTAAAGTAAAGGATCTACATATTCTATTAAATGTACATCAGTTATACCAAGTTTAAAGTCATACAGTATTTGAAAAGTAGTGTAGGGAAGCTAGAGACTACTTTTCAAATTTGACTCTTATTCTACTGCCATTGCACCACTGCTTCAAAATATGGTGGAAAAAAACAGGCACTGGTCCTTTACATTGACATTGCACAGTTTTATTTCATTTAATATAGTTTAAATAGTTGTTCAGAGGGCTCAAGATTCAATTCATCATCTCTAAAGCACTCACCGTAGTGTTTATTGATTGGCCCAGCTTGCGGTGGCCAGGCTCAGTCAGTTATTCTAAAATTTTGCTGTGAAAACTGAGATTGCTAAAATTTAGATTGGCTTTGCAAGGCTATTTAGCGTCTGTGTGAAATGGAATTGGTGACGTGTCAGCTACGACAGCTCGTCAACATCCAGAGCCTTCAGCATCTCAGTAAATCTCGGTATCTCTGGCACCTTGCCACTTCAGAGCTTTTTAACTATCTAACTGACCTCTGCCAGCGAAATGGGGAACCAATTCCCCTTGGTCCAGTTCCCCTGACTCCCCAAGCACTACATATTTAACATCTCTTTTAAAAGGGCAGTTTTGGCAATTTCTTTGCTTTTTGCTCACAGGTTTCTCTATACAACTCCGCCTACAGCTTCGGAATAGATATTTGGCAACACTGTGTAAAAACTTGTTCGGTCAGTCTGCCGTTTCCTTTTTCTCTGTTCCTCCGACAATGCTTTCCTAGCTTTCTGCTTCTTTTTTGCCAGCGTGTAGTGTGAAAAACTCCTTCGCTACCTTGTTCTTATAGCTAGCCGGTTCCTGGATGGGGGCATGTATGTGTGCAGTGCCTAAAGCAATTCGTTACATCGCGAGACCTGATATCACGCGATACTAACTGATGTTGAAGCTGGCGGCCCGCCGGTCAAAAGTTGCAACGGTGTTTTTTCCGCTCACAGGCGCTAGGGGGAAGCGAGATGACCACCATTCAACCCGAAAAAAGTCATATAACTATTCCAATGACTCCAAAGCTGTTCAGTTAAGGTAAATTAAGCTAAAAAAAACTGCATAGTTCCCCTGTAGGTGGGAGATTTTTGAATTCAGGGTTTTTATTGTGCAGTATTAATAGTTTTACTATTTATAATTTTACTTCAGAAAAAGAGTTTTAAGTAGCCTACTTCTTCTACCACTGCCAATACCAACATTCCCAGAAATGGTGAAAAGTAAAGCAAGACAGCTTTTGCCTAGGGCCCCCAAATCACTAAATCCGCCCCTGATCTGAGGTAATTTATTTGTGCATCCATCTCCTCTTCCTTTTTTGTCTTGCTTTTCAGTCTTGCTTACTTCAGATAGTGTGCAATTTTCACACTCATATCATGTTCATTATTGGCCCACCCACTCCTGTATCAATAACTGGGTTAAAGCTACAGATGCCCGGAACAAAACTTTGCAGAATCGTAAAGCCTGATGTGGTAATGCTGATGTGACGAGTTCACGTCAAAATCAGAAGAGAAATTTGCTGCTATAGAATCCCTGAAACGGTCACCACAAGTCAAATGAGACAGGTGGGATAATATGTAAGATAAGTGAGCAAAATAACCTGCAGGATATGCTGGAGCCATTCCATTCATGAAGGGGGGGTGGGGGGGCGTGGGATCCAAAAGTGGGTTCATGAAAAACAATCAAAGATTTGCATACAATTAAAATTGAAAAGGGTTGATGGAATCATGTGAACTAGCTGTCACATTGGCTGGCTGAAAAGAGCTGAATTGCTTGAATGTGTGTGTGTGTGTGTGTGTGTGTGTGTGTGTGTGTGTGTGTGTGTGTGTGTGTGGGAGGGAGGGGGGGGGCTGTTAGTGTGTGATGTGGCAGGCATGAGACTGAGGATAGTGAAGTGTGTGTGTGTGTGTGTGTGTGTGTGTGTGTGTGTGTGTGTGTGTGTGTGTGTGTGTGTGTGTGTGTCACAGAGAGAGAGGAAGAGAGAGCGAGGGAGAGAGACAGAGAGAAAGAGAGAGAGGGAGATAGAGAGAGAGAGAAAAAGAATGACAGAGAGAGAGACCGAGAAGGAGAGTGGGAGAGGCAGGTGGAAAGGGGGAGGGGTCTGGGGTGGTCCAGACAGTCGTTCCTTGTGTACCTCACACACTCTGCGCATCATTTAAGGGGAGCCCGGCTGTCGCTTTCCTCACCGCCTGGCTGCTTCATAATAACACAACCGCATCAACGTTACGCCACCACTTTTTCTATCTTTCTCTCTGCGTCTGACGCCAATTAACCGTTCAGAGTCGCCCCACCGTTATATGGAAAATACAGGTCTCCTAGGCGCATTTATTCTCTCCTACCCGAGAGGAAGCGCACGGAGGAAAAACGTTTGAGGACTAAGGAAACCAGCCGTGATTCATGGACGTACAGCGCATCATGAGAATGCTACAACTACCAACAAGGTATAACGTAGTTAGTGCGAATTTACAACATAAGTGTACTGTGCTTCATGAAATTGCATGATTTAAAGAGGATTTAGTGATTATTTTGAACACTTGGTGGGATGCGTTCAGAGTATGTTGTTGTGTTGGTGAGGATGTCTGCATCGCGGAAAATCTCTGTCAGAAAGCCTAACCTGTTCCCGCTGCAGTACAGTGGGCTTTTTCATTCGAAATGTCTATGAGGAGAAAGCAGTAACGTTGTCTTTGAGCATAAGTCGTCAGAGTTTCTATCGGTGGCCATACAAGTCAGTATTTTGTATTGCTAGAGTAGCCTATAAAGCAAACCATCAACACTGTCAGCGCCCTCACACGAACAGAGTGGGAGGAAAATAGATTTTCATCCGCTTTTATGAAACAATTCTGGGATTTAATTTTAGTTTTTCTTTCTCAGATGTTATTTTTAGAGTCGCCTTCACACTGTGCTTTGGAGTCAGAAGAGAGACCCTGATGCATCATTTCTTTTTCGGACCTTAGAAGTCTCGTGCATGGCTCCTGAAGTGATGATGGTGAGCCTTTATTTTACTTACACCATCAAAGCGCCCTGCATCAAGGCCCCAGTATGTGATGCTACAGTATTATTTCAAAAATCTAATCCTGCATGGGACAGGTTTTCTATGTGATTATCTAATTCTTCACTTGCTGCATTATTTCCCCTTGACATGACATTGGCAGTGAAGCTTTAAACTATTGTTTACCTTTCTGGGCTGCCCCCCCCCATTCCAATTGATGAACAAGTGGAATAAAGCACAATGCTTAGACTCTCCAATCTGGCTAGATAAGGGCCCTTAAATTAGATGCAAACAGAGAGCCAGAGTGGATGTATAGGGTCTACTGCAGTCTGCTATTACAGTCTGTAGTATAGTGTACTTGGTAAAGTATATGGTGTCCCAAACAATGAGTATATAGTACGTTTTGGTGCATTTTGAACTCAAAAAAGCATGCTACAGACATTTAACCAGAATAGTTCTTTTAATATTCAGGTAAAAGCTATTTTAAAATATTGGTACAAAAAAAAAGTGTTTTATCATTTTTAGATATAGCCTGTGTTGTGCTTGCACTCCACTGTGATGTGGGCTCATAGAATGCTGTACATGTTTTTGCCAGTCAGTGTAAGTTAATTGGATACAAACCAAAAGTTAAAGGGCTAAGAACTCTCTTCTTTATCTATTTTAATTTTCAAAAATTAGGCCGTAGCACCGGAAGGAGAAACAGGAGCCAAATTAAATGATTAAATAATCCTGTCTCGTGGCTACAGCAATCTTTAATAAAGACTGTTTGTTCTTTTCTTATTGAGGGTATTGTAAATCATCAACCCTGCCTTCAACATAAGCACCAAAGCATTTAGTCCCTAGAATCATAAATGAATTATAGCCTGTATTTTAAACCCACTGATGACTCACCCTCCATTCTAAAATCAGTCACAATACAAGATGTTCCATCGTTAATTGGTATATTCAAATTACATTTTATTGAAAATGTATCCTCTCTCCACTGTACTGTGTCTAATTGTAGTGTCAAATGTGTAACAATCAATCATCATTTTAGGGCATCAAGTCATCTTGTCTGGGTAGAAACAGCTAGAAAGATATTTACAGAACTGTTAGACCTAAAAAAAACAAAAACGGATAGCATAACAAATACAATCATTTCAAAGAATAAAAAGACAAAACATGATTTGTTCACAGAGAGATCCTGGCATGGACCGCTGTGTCTAAATGAAGTGGTTCAGCCATGCAATGTTCCTGGAAGGCAGTGATTCTGCTGGCCTTGGCCTCTATTGCCATCCAGTACACGGCCATCCGGACACTCACCTCCAAGCCTTTCCAGCTGTGCCCGTTGCCCAGCCCCCAGAACTGTGGACTGGGGGGCCAGGAGACAGAACCTCCCTTTGAGCGGGGAGCAGCAGGCAGTGGAAGCTGCGATGACTACCCTTACTTTACCATCAATGCCACACGTAAAACGCACATCCTGGTTCTGGCCACCACCCGTAGCGGCTCCTCCTTTGTCGGCCAGCTGCTCAACCAGCACCAGGATGTATTCTACCTGTTTGAGCCTCTTTATCATGTTCAGACCACACTGATTCCACGTTTGTCACACAGCCGCAATGCTGCAGACCGGCGTGTGATGCTGGGCGCCAGCCGAGACCTCCTGCGTAGCCTGTACGGTTGCGACCTCTATTTCCTGGAGAGCTATATCAAACCGACACCCACAAACCACACCACAGATAAACTGTTCCGTCGTGGTGCCAGCCGAGCATTGTGCCAGCAACCTGTATGTGATGCCTTTGGTCCTGCTGACATGAATGTTGAAGAAGGGGACTGTGTTAAGAAATGTGCGGCTCTGAATATGACCTTAGCAACGGAGGCATGCCGCGAGAAACGGCACGTGGCGATCAAAATTGTTCGAGTGCCGGAGATTGGAGATCTACGCGCGTTGGTGGAAGACCCACGGCTGAATATCAAAGTGATTCAACTCGTCAGAGACCCGCGTGGTATCCTGTCATCACGGATTGAGACATTCAGGGATACGTATCGTCTGTGGCGTATTTGGAGGGCCACAGGGCGAAGGCCCTATAATCTAGACTTGAGTCAGCTTACAGTTGTCTGTGAAGACTTTCTCAGTTCTGTTTCGACTGGTCTCAATCATCCCTATTGGCTGAAAGGGAAATACATGTTGGTTCGCTATGAGGATTTGGCTAGGAATCCGCTTCTCAAGACAAAGGAGATCTATGACTATTTGGGGCTGCCTATGGATAAAAACGTGGAAGACTGGATACATGCAAACACTCGGGGCAGCAATGAGCCCTCAGCAAAACATAAGTTTGGTACAGTGAGGGACTCGGCAGCTAACGCAGAGAGTTGGCGTTTGAAACTGTCTTATGACATGGTAGAATACACACAGACTGTTTGTCAAAAAGTACTTCACCAGCTGGGATACAAGGCTGTGAAATCAGTAGAGGAACTGAAAAATATGTCCCTCTCACTGGTACAGGACAAAACCTTTGTACCTTTTTTGTAACAAAGATAGTTCTAATGACTATTTTTGATATATTTATAATTGTTGCCTTATTATTTCCTTAGTTTGTTAGTTTTGTTTCTGTAATTTTGTTTCTTCAAATTTGCACTAAACTTTAAAGATTTTGAATGCACCAAGGGGACTATGGATGATTCCCCAATGTTACAGAACAGCACACTTTCATCAAATTAATTAAACAAGCTAATTTACAAATGTCTCATTATTTAGTTTTTCCATGGCTAGAACTAAGACAAGACATTGTATGCAAGCCATTGTTTTAACAAAAGTAAAGTGTTTCCCTTCAAAAACATGAATTGGGAGGGGTTTTGGTAAAGCAGACATGTTTTTTTTTAGTGTGATGGCAAATTTGGACTGTACAAGCCCTACTGTGCAATAAATAGTGAATGTCGCAGTCAACCTTTACCACTGTGCCATTTCTGTCCATGTGAGAAGAGAAGAGATGCTTCTGACAGATCCAACGCTTGCAATGGATAATTGCAGACAATTAATAGGCTCTCAAGTTAAAGGGACAGTTTCCCACTTGAGGTCACGAGTGTTTCATTAGAGGATTTACAACCATCTGTCCATCTGTGATAGACAAACACACTAATGAGAGATAATGTTAAAATCTTCATTACTGTATTAAGATAATACAGTAAAACATTTCCAGATGACTACAGCATTAAAAACATGGCTGTATACAATACGTCCGTCCTATTTTAAGTAGACACTGAAGCTTCCTGAAAAGGAACTGTATTTGTTCTTTTTTTTTTTTTTTTTTTTGTAGAGTTCATTTATGCAAAATATTCTACAGTGTGAAATTGACAAATGGCCTTTTCTGTCTTCAATTAAAAATGTTTATGCTACAGTACTGTTGTCCATTGATGGTAGGACATTAACTCATCAGTTAAACAGTGAAGGATTTCCTTGCTTTTAGGTCACCTGATACGTCGGGAAGGTATACAAACAGAAAACATCACAGAACAAAAATGCATGCATTCTCTCTCACATTCAATAACACATCTTCTAACAGTTAATGTTGGATCTACTATGTTAATCCTCCACATGAAAGATGCATAACTGAGGAAGATACAGTGTGTCTTTGGAGAACCGATTTAGCACTGCAGATTCCCATTTCTCCAGGATGAGTGGATAGCTTATACTGTACAACACAAACATGTTCACAAAGAATACCCACATTAGATCACATATAAAAGGAGCATTACAGTAATGACTTTCCATAATCTGGGACAAATCCTCTGATCATCATAGTGGCAGTTGGCTTGCTGTTTCAACGATGTAATGGTAAAGGGTAGAAGGTCATGGCTGAAATATAGTACACCACAGTCATGTAAAGTAATGTGTCCTTTTTTTGTCCTACTTCTTAAAATAATGCTGAACGCACTGGACAGTTGCCAAAGCACTGGACACAATGTTATTTCCTTTTATCTCTGAACAGAAACAGGCTTTGTGTTTTTTTTTTATCTAATTCACATAACATTCCTGAACCCAAGCACAAATTAACCATATAATAAGCTGTTTGATATTGATGGACTGAAACCATTATTGCTGCAAAAATAGGTATCGATTTGAGACCCCCAACTGGCACAAACAGCAATGTTCTGGTAAACATTCCCGCAGTTGCTTTATATTTGATGGCATGTTTACCTGCTTATGCAGTGGTTAGTTTGTCTTCTTGTTGTGCATAATGCGGGGATGTGCACTGTACAGCGTTTACAAATCTCTTTATGTTACTGTAGAAGTTTAAATTGAATGCCGGTTTGCATTATGTAGCACAGAAACTGTCAAGGATGTGCAAAACACACAGATGTACGTATTAAATGCAGAGTAAAAACACCTTTTAGAGTGATATGCAATGAGCACTTGTTTACCCATAAGATATAAACCCTGTGAATAGAGCATCACACAACCGGGCTCATCAGTATTGGCTACCGGATGTCCATTGAGATGCAGAGCACAAACCTTTGATCCTCCTCTGTGCCGAGGCTGGAGGCAAACTCTCTCTCCTTCTCCCTCTGCCTGTGCTTTCTCCATCATCCACCTCTTCCTTTCTTACTGAGATCTCAGGGGATTGTTGCTTTGCTTCAGTGCTCAGTCTCTGTTTTTCACTTTACCTCTGAATCTTTTGTATGTGCTTGGCATACTTTTAATTTCAAAACTGAAAAATGCTGCAAAGCTGGGCATGTGTACATACCTATAATTTGTAAGAGCAATTAAAGGAATAATTCTACATTTTGGGACATACGCTTGTTCACTTTCTGGCTGAGAGTTAGTTGAGAAGATTGATACCGCTCTCATGTCTTTACAGTAAATATGAAGCTACAGTTAGTAGCCGATTAGCTTACAGGTAGCACACAGACTGGAAATGGAGGGAAACAGCTATCCTGACTCTGTCTGGCGGTGACAAAATCCACCTATCAGCACTTCTAAAGCTCACTTTTTAAACACATATCTGTTTATTCTGTACAAAAACAGAATAAATGATGCGTAAAAGTGTTAGTTCTGCATTTTAATGTTGTTAACGTGCCAGGCTATTGGCTAGCTTCCCCATTTCCAGTCTTTGTGCTACCTGTAAGCTAATCGGCTGCTGGCTGTAGCTTCATATTTACTGTACAGACATGAGAGTGGTATCAGTCCTTTCATCTAACTCTCCGCCAGACAGTGAACAAGCATATGTCCCAAAAATGTCAAACTATTCCTTTTAATTTCTCAAAGAAATCATATGCAGGTATATGCACCCAGCGCTGCAGCATTTTTCAGTTTAACAAAAAAGGAAAAAGCAAAGGGAACATGGTCATGGAAAGCTTCCAAGCTTATGTATGACATTCTTTCAGTTTTTAACCTGTCCATGTGTCAGTAAATCTCTCTTTATGGGCTTTAATTGATTCACGAGTCTCAGCAGCTCCATCCTCTGAAAGCTAAAACTGGGTTGGGTTTTTGCTGTGTCATTTACATCTCATTTATTTATTGTAAAATAATGACAAGTAGCATCATTAGACAGTTCATCAATGGTCCTCCATTTGAGCGATATTCTAGCTGAACATGCCCCCTTTTGAAATGAAGCTCTCAATTAAACTCAACTTGGCTCCTTGTTCCCGGCACACAGTTTGCAGCCGGCTTCCCATGTCTCAGTGTGTCGGAGTTTCTCTGGGCTCTTGCTGAGCCCTTCGTGTTGTTTATCAACATGGTCTCACGGCAGTTCGTGAAATTGTCACGTTATTTTTAATCTATTAATTCGTGTACACGGACACGGTCATCTCGTTTTGTTTCGTGGTGCTCAGCACGGAATGGGAAGCATCTATACGGAGGTTGGGTTTAGGAAAAGAAGAACGGGGAAAGGACACGTCACACACGGGATACAACCCGTGGTCTCTGCGGGACGTGCGACAACAACGGGACGGTTGTGTTTAGGAAAAGAACAATGAGGAAATAAAACGCCACACACGGGACGCAATCCCCAGTCTCCCGGGTGAAAGTCTTGTGTTGTTTGACCCATCCACCACCCCAACCAACTTCCCTATGCGGATTTCCGGCTTTTCATACTACTCCCTACCGTAGTCGAGCTGTGATCACAAAATATGCTTCCCATTGAAATACATTACATAAAAATTCGTGCTCACCACCACAAAAAAAACAACATAAATGTGTCCGTATGCACGAATCGATAGATTAAATAACGTGACCATTTCACGAACTGCCGTGAGACTGGGTTGTGTTTATTGAGTCCCAGGGCTGAACATATGGTTCACAAGCCACTGGAAGAAAGTACAGCAAATCCCTGTCCCTCCATGTCTCCCTCTGCCTTTTTATTCTTATCCCCTCATAATGTGACCTTAATAATCTGACCCTGTGTGACTGCATGACAGAGCAGAAAGACATTTGCTTCTTTGTGGCCACGCTTTACTGAGCTGAGCTGAACATGTCCTGGTAGCTAAAGCTACTCGGTGTGCAAAAGTTGCAGAAAGCGAATATTCTTGAAGAGAGTACAGGAAAAAAGTGATCACTGTAACAAAAGGAAGTGTGCGATGAAAATCTGTGCTGTTGGTACATCTCACGTCTTGCTTTTGTCTTTGTTTGTGTGTGTGAGTCTGTGAGTGTTTGCAGGCGTTTCCACTGCTTAGTGGGATATAGTCTAGTTATGATGTGAAAAGCTCACTGAACTTTCATGTGCATTACGGCGCTTGAACATGTCATTGTCACTGTTGCTGAGGTAAAGAGTGTTATGCAAGCATTTCCATGTCCATATCCATGTATCGTCTTTGACCCCTCAACACGTCACATCAGTGGATAGTTTGTGATGCCGTTTGACTGTGCATCTGAGCAGCATGGATGATTTAATCAGTTGCTGCTGAGGTGACCCGCTGACGTTTTTTCCAGCACAGAGCTGTGAATGAGAGTTGAGCAGTGCAATCAAAACTATTCACGTGATAATCATGAGATCGTTTTGTTCGACTTTCCTGCGCAGGTTGTCCAAGTTGTTATTTGATTGCTGGTTAAATGGCAGTGGGGGGTGAGCGAGCGGGGCTTTGCTAGAAGCAATATGACCGCTTAATTAAAGCTGTCAGCAGGTCAGCGTAAGAGAGGCGTAGCAACCAGGTCATTATGTAGAGAGCCAGAGCACCATGATAGGTTTAATGGGCAGAGCAGCTTTGAAATGGAATTTTCAGAAATTGAAATATTCTCTGTAATATGCACACTGGTACAGTTATCCTTCGGGGTTAAAAAAAATGTGCGGTTAGATTGAAAAATCAAAACTTTAAGTCATATTTGTAACATTAGCTAATTCTAACACATATGCTTGGCAACTGGATACATTTAATTTGGCATGAAGCATGCTCCTGGAACATTTCAAAACCTGACACTGATATGAAACATCCTAACTTGTAAAATGATAATTGAATACATTACTTTTCAAATTAACCTATTTTTTACTACTACTACTTATTATTTAATATCTTAAAGGATGAAATCTCACAGCGAAGTTATTTTTAAATGAGAAGGGGGGGAAACTAAAAAAATGACAGTCTGTCCTTTAACTGCTAGGAGCTACAGCTGCAACTGGCAAGCATAGGTTACTCTGTTTTTCTCGCTCCCACACACTCACTCACTCACTCACTCACTCACTCACTCACACACACACACACACACACACACACACACACTCATGCAGATACACACACACACACACACACACACACACACACACACACACACACACAAACACATTCACACTGAGGGGCCATTGATGTTTAATCCCCCGTGGAAATGTGGGTATATAGGTGAGTGAGAGGATGTGTGTGTGAGTGTGTATATGTGCGCGCAGTGTCGGTCAGGCTGGTCAGTGCAGCTTACGTCAATGTGGTCAGCTGTGGCTCGCTCGCTTAGCTGCCGTTGTTCACATTCTCCCTTCGGCTGGCCTGAAAAGCTGAAATGAGATTAGCACACAAGCACACAAGCAAACAAGTATGAGCAGTGCACCAAAAATGAAGCTCTGAGAGGTCTGGGAATAGAAGCAACATCTCAATTTAGATTTTTTTTTTTTTAATTCACAGATACAGTATAACTCTTGCAAATATGAAATATGTGCTGTGGATACGTGTAATATTCTCAGCACAACATTGACAGAGGCTGAACCTTGGCAACGACGTGGTATGCGTTTATATGTCTGACCAAGGGCATAAATCCTGATCAAACTCTAGACTACCAAACACACATTTGTTTTCTCAGACACTGAAGCTGTAAATCAGAGCCCTGTGGGTCCAGTGATGGAGTGGTGAATGAAGGCAGTGATGTAGGTCTGAAAAACATTATTTCATTCAAAACATTAGTTACGTAATGCAAACAGTCTTCTTTTTAATCTATTTTTTATGATACTATATGTTTTTTTCTCCCATCTACATATGGGTAAAGAGAGTATTTATCATAAATCCTAGCTGAGATAAGCACTCGTCGGGATTTATTTGCAAACCTGTACAGCCTGGCAGGTATATTTTAGCCTTGTCTTTGCATCACATCTTTTGCCAGGCTTGTACAGTATGTCAGTTTCTCTAAAAAAAATAAGGGGACATACCTACACTCTGTCAGTTTTGGAGAAAAAACTGGCACAAGTAGTGTCGTCTATGTGTTTGATTTGTATTCAATATCCACTATAAATAGGGCTTTGTTGTTTTTTATTCATCATATTGGCAACCTTTCAGGCCTTGAGGCTGTTCCAAATTACAATACTTGATATAAAAAATTGAATTATAACATCACAGATTAGTATATTATAAGCTGCATCAACCAGCAATGTCATAATGGAAGTACACACTACAGTATATAATAATTGGTAAGTTATAAATTATATTCTTATAATATTTTTTTGCATTTGATGTCTTTAGGCCTATTTCTCTCTCTATCTTTTTAGGGTTGTCATCTTGTTAAACTGTTGATAGAATTGGCCAATAGAGTGCACAATCTTAACAATTTGTGTAAAACTATGTAATTTGTCACCCCTGCTACAGTGTAACATGTAAGACCTGGAAAATTACATTAAATCACTTATTTTTCCATTTTTATTTTTTTATTTTACAAATATCTATACTAGTTCCTACTGCACCTCAATCTGTTGATGAAAACTTCCCTCATTTGATATTTATAGTTACTATCTTTGTCAACTCCAAGGTCTCTGCCAAGTGAAATGGCTGTAAAAGATTAATATTTCTGGATGGATAGCACCATTTTGTAGAGAATGGTATTATGTTTTCTTCCCACAACCTGGGCTTACATACTCCAGAGAGATCCTAAACAGGCTTTCCTGTCTATTATTTTTACTACTACTCATTAATTTGTTCTTATTGTGAAATCTGCAGCATACTTGAAATGTCTGTTAAAGCAGCCATATTATGCTCATTTTCAGGTTCATAATTGTATTTTAAGGTTGTACCAGAATAGGTTTACATGGTTTAATTTTCAAAAAACACCTTATTTTTGTTGTACTGCACCGCTCTCTCTCACTGCTCCAGATCCTCTTTTCAGCTGGTCTCTGTTTTAGCTACAGAGTGAGACCTCTTTTCTTCTTCTTCTTCTGTACTATCTTTGATTGCACTTGCACAGTAGCTCAGATGTAGATCATGTCAGCTAGCTAGCTCCATAGACAGTAAAAGAAAGGCTGTTTCTACAACTTCGGTCAGTTACAAGGCAGGATTAGCTGGGAGACTTCTAAATGAGGGCACACATGTAAGTAGTTCTTTTGTAGATTATGGTGAACTTGTGTGTGTTGTAGCAGTGCTTTGCTATTGATAACAAGGTAGCATGCTAGCGTAAGCATGCTAGTGTTAGCATTACGCTAACGCTACGAGCTAATGGTTGCGGTTAGCCTGCTTGTTTCGGCTTGTGATGTCACAAGCCGTTCAGATTTTGAACAGCTCACCCAGAGACTGAAGGCAGGACACATTCAGAAACCGTATCTCACTCTAAACAGCATGGATGGATTTTTTTCAAAGTTTGTATGTGTGTGGAAGCACCAGAGACACAACATAACACCCCAAATCCCAGAAAAAGTGATTTTTTCATAATATGGGCACTTTAACATCACCTCAACTGAGTGAGGACTGTCAGTCAGACAGCTCAGTGAGACTCTAGTGACAAGAAGTACAATGATTGCATTGCACCTGCAGATCAGACCATGTAAAAGGCACATGGTGCTACCTTAAGGTTTTACCAAACATGAGGATGCTATCTAAAATCTTACTGACCAGTTTTGTCAATGATATGTTGGTTAGAATGTGACATAATTCACCACAACTATATGCAGTACTGTACATGAGACTGTGGTGTAAATGATTGTCATTCAGTATACAAGCTTATATACAGACATTTTCTATTTCACTCATTGTCTAATACATGTCCTACATTGCCCAACAGTTCTCCCAGGACCAAAGCAGCATATGTTACGCAGATGTGTTATTTCCTCTCGAGCTTTAACATCATCTGCTTCCTTTGGTTAATTTAAGGTGGCACATATTCGCTCATGGCAAATCTGCACCTACATCACAAGGGCACCTGTTTCCTCTTGGAGAGTGCTCTTGTGGCAGATTGAAACTGGAAAGGTTTTGTATCATCACAAAATTGTCTTAAGCACTGTGTCACACAGCATGCAGCTTTTGGGGGTAAGTGGGAGCTAAAAACAGGATGATGTGACAGCAGTTTTATGACCATCTAAATTGGATGACTGAAGAGTGGAAATTGCTTCACTTCACTGCAAAAAACATGAATCCATTGGTCTTCTCTACCTGATTTCAGATCGAGCTGCTGGTGGTGTAATTAGGGTAGAAGATGTGTTGTAGCCTGAATAATCCTTTCATCAACTCACACGTCTTCAGCTACAGTACATGTTATATTCTCACAGCATTGGTTCATAGCTGTATCTCTGTGGCTGTTTTTTGAGTGATAATCAAATTAGGATATTGATGCTCCCTACACTAAATGCTCTTTTGGTGAATTGCAATCAAATTAAGATACTGGCTGCTCTTTATTCATTCATGAACTAGCAGAACTTGTGCATTTTTCTTAGAGGCGTACAAAATATGTGACTTTGACGCAGAACAACATGGTTTCTTATTACCAGTCAGCATGGTTTGATTTTATTATGAAAGCAAGCTTTTCCTTACCATAAATGAAATTGCTGGTCGTCATTTCTCTCAGCAATAAAGTACAAAATACACTTGAGTTAATTGCTGACATCTAGGAACGTGCCAGCATTGCAAAAATAAATCTGATGGAGCAGGAACCACGTCAGATTAGCCACACTGTTTTGTGGAGAAGACAAAGGTGAAGAATGAAATGAATACCCATAGTGTGTGTTGATCACAGATAACAGAACAACTTCTTGGTTTACTGTAACTGTTGGTTATTTACAGTCTGTTTGATTATCTACTTGACCTGTTGGGCTTTTTAGTAGCGATGTCTCCGTGTTCCCAGATCTCAGCAATTATATATAAGTACATGGTATCATCACTGGCAGAAATAATGGCCAAACTAGCGAAATCCACACTTCTGACCTCAAAATCTATGGTTGAGGCAAATGAAGACAAGTGACGAATAAGCATCAGTACGTTAGAATTAAACTCAATGTAACCAATGCCTTGATTTTGTGCTATATCTTAACTATAACCAGTGTCACTGCAGGGAATCTAGGAAGCCATGAGAAAGATTACTTTCATCAGGTTTTAACAGACAATCTTCACCAAGGTCTTCATGTAATACCAACCACTGTGAGCTCCTTGATTTCCCTTTAGCTTTTTAAAGTGCCCATATTATGAAAAAATCACTTTTTCTGGGATTTGGGGTGTTATGTTGTGTCTCTGGTGCTTCCACACACATACAAACTTTGAAAAAAATCCATCCATGCTGTTTAGAGTGAGATACGGTTTCTGAATGTGTCCTGCCTTCAGTCTCTGGGTGAGCTGTTCAAAATCTGAACGGCTTGTGACATCACAAGCCGAAACAAGCAGGCTAACCGCAACCATTAGCTCGTAGCGTTAGCGTAATGCTAACACTAGCATGCTTACGCTAGCATGCTACCTTGTTATCAATAGCAAAGCACTGCTACAACACACACAAGTTCACCATAATCTACAAAAGAACTACTTACATGTGTGCCCTCATTTAGAAGTCTCCCAGCTAATCCTGCCTTGTAACTGACCGAAGTTGTAGAAACAGCCTTTCTTTTACTGTCTATGGAGCTAGCTAGCTGACATGATCTACATCTGAGCTACTGTGCAAGTGCAATCAAAGATAGTACAGAAGAAGAAGAAGAAAAGAGGTCTCACTCTGTAGCTAAAACAGAGACCAGCTGAAAAGAGGATCTGGAGCAGTGAGAGAGAGCGGTGCAGTACAACAAAAATAAGGTGTTTTTTGAAAATTAAACCATGTAAACCTATTCTGGTACAACCTTAAAATACAATTATGAACCTGAAAATGAGCATAATATGGCTGCTTTAAGGTAGAACCTCAGATTGCAATGCTTCCTCGCCTTGACATGAGCCCAACTATTGTCAGTTCGTTATCAGTTGTTCCTGCGCTCTAAAAAAGGAAAATAGGGATTTTTTTTTCTTCTCCAAAATCTCCATTCACGCTCCAGCAAACAATTAGTGAAATTCATTGAATCATGTTTTGGTGACCTGCTGCCCTTTAGCATCTTTAAGCTAAAAGGTCAAAACAATGAATATCATATGGGAGCATTCCATGTTTTTAAAAACATGATCATGCACCCAGGAGAATGAACTCTGATTTGAATGACCCCTGTGGCATTTTCTCATAGCGCCACCATGAGGATGAAGTTAACATTTTAGGATCTACTAGTCAATCATCAGTATGCTGTTTCATCTGCCAAACACTTTCATATTGTAGAATGTAATGAACATTGCAGCTGAGAAATACAGAGAGAGTTGTGTGTAGCTGATAGTCTTAAATAGCTTTGTAGCTAATCATTTGGCAATGGCTTGAATGTAACGGATGTTCATTAATATAAAAAAGTTTTAACAGCTTTAACAGGGTGGGGGGACTCTAGCAGGTTAGCCATTTTTAGCACTACCAGTTGATAACACCTGGTTATGTGATAATTTGCGCGTACAAACACCGTAGCAACATATCCATGATTTCTGATGGATGATTCCATATCCAGATGGAAGATGGACATTACTGTGGGCACGAATGATTTAAGGAGACACAAATAAGACAGAAGTACTGTTGATGCTCGGAGCAGCCATGGATTGTGATGTCAGGGTTGGTGAGGTTCTCCCAACTTTCTGAGTCGGAAATCCATCTACATGTTGTAGTTGAAATTTCAGACAGACAGGAAATTGGAAATTCCAACTTCTCAGTTTAACTCGGACACACTATACAGTAAATCCTGCAATAATTGATTTGATCGGCGATAAACAAGCTGTGAACATATTGTCAGCAAACCCTTGTTTACTCATCCAGCAGATATGGAGCAATATTATTAGTCATTTGGAGTAGTGTTCGTATCCACCTGAAAAATGAAGGTCTAATATTTACTCTCCTTTTAGCTCTGTCCCTCCACTGTGCACAGCACACCAGCTAGTCACTGACATCAGTGGCCTGTGATTGGTGATTGACAGGTTTGCGTACAGCGATTTTTTTAGGGCTGTTTAACTGAAAATAGCTGCCAGCTGTATCTGAAAACGCCGCTGATGAGGAAAGTGAGACTAAACCAATAAAGGAAAGTTGTTGAAAACCAAAACAATTACCTGGAAGACACAATAAAACGTGTTCCCTTCAGCTCTGCAGAGTCAGGTGATATTTCTCTATGGGTTTATTACTACGAGTGACACCTTTCACATACACGTATTCATGTGATCTATTATGGTCATCATGTTAACATGAAAATATTAATTATAGCAGCTTAAAGTCGTACTGATAAAATCAATGGATAATACAATGAATAAGACCCTGTTGCAATTTGTCTGGCATCCGTCAGCTTAACATGGAATCCCCTTGGCTTGGTCAATCACCAGTGTTTTGTTAGGGGTCCCGACCTGGAAGAAAACAAAAGCAATATTTTTCTCCTCCCCTCTACATTATTTAGTACACAGAAATATACCTCCCATTCCTCTCCCTGTCCTGGATATCTTGTTAGAGTGGAGCTGTTACTCAACTCTGACTGGGTAGAAAAACACAGGTGTTGAGTCCTTGAAATGCAAGGATTGTGTTGTGATATGCCCGCTGGCAGTGTGTGCAGGAGCTGTACGAACAACTGTAGCAACACAAATGTACATGAACTGTAATGTAACATACATTGAGGTTCTTTCTCACTTACACACACACACACACAAACACAAACACACACACACACACACACACACACACACACACACACACACACACATAAATATGGATTGAGGCTGTCTGTATGCTCCGTTTCTGAAGCCAAACCTTGATTATTTCATTCACTGGGGATTTCAGCACTAGTTGATGATTTCTTATGAAATATAGGAAGGATGTGTTTTAAAATGCACCTAACTGCTGTCCAATCTCCAAAACCACATCTCTCAACAACTGTACAATTATACAGTTACACAAAGGCCAGCTTCATCAAATTCTGACTTAAATATTTAATGCTTGTGTCAGAATTTGTCAGAGGGGAAAAATAGTATTGTTACTCTGTTTAAAGAGAATTGCCCTGTTCTTTTAAATTATTGAGTTGTGCAGTCACTCGTACCTTCAACATTATGAGGATTCTACACAATAAATCTACTGTAGGGCACTTTTTCTTAACGTCATGCTCAATGAAATGCCAAGAATAATCTGCTCTGCAATTACTGTTCACATACTGAAATGTCACAGGGTGGCGGATGAATTAAGGCAGAATTTCAGTGATATTCTGCTTTAATACCCAAGCCACAGATGGTCATACTGAGTTTCTCATTCTCAGATCAATTTGTCATGGTTGCTTTCTGGGCAAACACAGAGACCGATTTAGCAGGTAAAGCCTGTTACATATATACCATGTGTCAAACCTCCCTTTTTTGGCTGTTTTCAGGTCATTCCTGACAGCAACAGCTGTAGGGGGTGATATATTTAGAAACTTAAGACAAGAGGAAAGGAAGCTCCTCTACCGGCGCTGGTTGCAATGAATAGTGAAAACAGAAAAAGGGAAATGAAAATGAAATGTGCCCGCTAGTCAGATGTTGGAAGAATGTTATTGAATCTACCATTACCACTTAATAATATTGTGATCTATAAACCACAGATTTATGACTAATCCTGCTAAATAGACTCAGATAGGCTCAGGAGCAGTACAATTTATTTTTTTGCTTTTCTGTGTTGCATCTGATAGAAAGTAACAAAGTACATTTACTCAAGTAGTATTCTTAAATGCAGGTACTTGTACAATTATTTCCATCCATATATTTTAGCATTACATTTCACTACATTTTTTTATGAAAATATGTTACTTTTCACTCTGACAGCTATAGTCAGTTACTTTGAAAATAATAATTTTACATTGAAAACATATGGCCATTTAATAAAATGGTCACTTGTTATACCATTATTTAATGTTGCTGCTGACATCATGCATCAACATTTTGCATCATAAACCACGTGCAAATTAATAATGAATAATATTTTTCTGCAGCTTGACTCCTTCCTCAGTTTAAATGTAAAAAAGGTAACAGGAGTATCTTAAATTGAGTTTAATAAACCTGGGGGCTCAATGCCCCTTTGACTTCAACTGTGGGACAGATAAGAGATTCTGATCAATAGAGCGACAGGATCAGGATAATGGGTGAGGGATTTCAGAGACACAAGAAGAAGCAAGACTGTGACTTAGATTTGCAAACAAACTGTAAGGATGTGTTTGTTCTATAATTCTAACAGAATCAGTGCCAGTCATGATAGTTTATTGTATCCAGTAACATTCCTGGCTGCAGTTATCTGGACAGTTTGGATTGGAGCAGAAAAGCATGACTAATACAGTGAGATGCTCTAATCTAGAAATGGTGCAGTTAATGCATAAATGACTCCTATTAGATGTGAAAATGGAGAGAAGGGATCTGATCCTTGGTGGGATTTTGAGAGTTGAATGTCTCTTCTTAATCTCTTCATCACATGTCAAGACAAAAGATACATTTCAACATAAAACCTGCATTTTAAACAATCCTGGTACTATGTCAGATACACCAGAGGGCTGAGAGTGGTACCTGAAGCAAGCTGAGGTTAAGTGTTTGGCCAAAAAAGAAGGATGGACAATGTCATGTGTTGTTCCATTACTTTCACAGCTGATTTCCTTTAGCCACTGTGTCCCCATTTCCTCCTGGCTTCTATCTTTTACAGAGAGAAGATTCAAACACCCCGAATAATCAGCAGAGGAAAGTACTTTCCATGGAGAAAATGTTATTAATCCAGTGGTTAACAACCAAGAAGGCATGACTGTCTTGGGATAAGGCTATGGAGCCCTGAGCCTCTGGCTGCGCATAGCTGAACGGAACATATGGCTTCATGCCATTTTGCTGTAAAATAATTGAAATTATATATATATATTTACATAGAAGAGTGTACTTCACAATTTGTACCAGAAGAACCACATACTGATATGTCAAATCATCAAGGCACTCTTCAGAGTAATTTTGAGATGCACTGACTAACAACCTACTTTTCTTTCAGATATAAGGAGCTATTTTGTTTTTAAACTACAATTTTTTTTGTAAAGGCATTTTAAATGTTCGCGCAACATCTGTTCACAAGTTACAGTATGGTTGTGGTCGCCATGAGCTGCTCATCATCAGTCCTCTGCAGTTTCACTTCACAGCACCTGGACCTCGTCGGACCTTGTGAGTCATCTTTGTAGCTGGGAATCTGTGTTTGATCTTTGACTTCCCTGTCCCTTCCAATGTATTTAGGCGTTTCAGCTGTGTTTTTCATTCACTGGTAACACTTTATAATAATTGTACATGAATTATCATGAATTCATGCATGACATCATGCATAAAAAAAACATGCATTCATTCATTTAGTACGTCATGAACTATCATTAATGTACAAGGATTACTAGTATCTCATGCATGACTTAATGCTAATGTTAATTAAAGCATCAATTAAGGTATTTGAATAATCATGACTTCTGATTTATTAATGATGTTCGTGTCTTCTTCTTCAAAAAAACTGACCAGTCACAGCAGTGTACATATATTATAAACATTTTAAATCATGGTTAACTAAACATTACTGCTTCATTACTTCATCATGTTTGTGGCCCTTCAAATAAAGTGCTGACCTGAAATAAATAGGATATTATTAATGGTGGCATAAAATGTAATGTATTAAGAATTAAAGGAGTGGGTTGGCAAACTGATACTGAGGTCACTACATTTACACAAAATACAGTATACTGCAGATACATTTTAATAGTTGCTTTATTCAGAACAACACAAGGCACTTAAACAGTAATGTCTAAGAACAATGCTCAGCCAAGTAGGATATTTATGAATTTTACTTTTTACTAACTTGTGTTAGTGTCTGAACACATGAAATGTCTTGCAGTTTTTTTTTTTATTTGTGGTGTCACAAGGATTGGGGCATATGCCACCATTAATCATATCTTATTTATCAATGATAATGATAGACCAGCTCAGCACTTTATTTGAAGGGCCACAAACATGAAAAAGTAATGAAGTAATGTCATAATTACAACACTACAATTCACTTTAACTACTGATTTACCCATGAAGAAGACATGAACATCAATAATAAATCAGAAATCATGATGAATGAAATACCTTAATTGATGCATTAATTAATGTATTGTTCCTGCATTAAATCATGAATGAGATACTATTAATCATGGTCCATTATCATGGATAGTTCATGATGTACTACATAAATTAATTCATGCTTTTTCATGCATTAAGTCATGCATGAATTCATGATAATTCATGTACCATTATTATAAAGTGTTAACCATTCTTCTGTCTCATGCACATCTGACAGAACAGATATGTTCCTATTTTAATTACTACAGCTGTCTAGGCAAGCCACATAACCACTCTGTGTGTAAATGTTTGTGTTGGGCTTTGAGCGCTGGATGGATCCTGTGTAAACACAGACATTAGCATTTGGAGTTGTGTTTCTGTCCACTACATTAGTGTCTGTCCAACAATCAATGTCCTTTCAGCTCTCTTTTGATCTCCATCAACTTCTGAGGAAAAATATCTGCCAGAAGTGTTTTCTTTTAGCTTTTTCTGATTGTAGACCAACAGTATACAGCATGTACTCTAAGAAACTTGTGTCAATACACCCAGTACCTCAGTTCCTGTGCAAGCTATAATCATTGTGATTGAAATTAGAACTGAGGCAAAGATAACGGATGCACTTGTACAATCAATAAACATAATATACATAACATTGATTCTACCATAATCATTGTCATTATTTTAAGTCCTGAGCAGTTGCAGTTAGACAGGCTGTCAGTTGTAATTTCAGTGTTCAACACTTGATTTATTTTTCAAGTGGTAACATAATGCATCAAGGAGCACAAGTGAATAAATGCTCCAGAGGCTCTAATTCCAATCCAATTTCAGTGTAAGCTATACCATGTGCATGGCTTGCATTATATTGCTGTAACTGTAGCAAAATAAAAGAAAACAATATCACTTTATTTGTTTTTTTGTTTGACTTTTTTTTTTTTTTAAGTACTGTACATCTGCAGTCCCCTGAAGTTGTAGAAGGGTTGTAGAAATCTGCCAAAAGAGTGACAGTCTGGTATCTCTGCAAGATTGCTGCAAAGCCAAAAAAAGAGATAAAAAAAAAAAAAAAACACTTCTTCACTGCTTGAGTTTTTGGGATGGTTGTCTGTAGTAGAGCGCAGTGGGGTCGCAGTGACAGGAGGGAAATGAATAATGCATCACATGACCTTCATGATTCAGTGACCATGGCAACATTTGTTTCTCAGCTTGAAAAGGACCACTTGCAGAAATCATCAGGGTATGGACATTTGTGGTTTTTTATATATATATAACATATTTTGTGGGTATCTGTGTGTGTTTATGTGTGTGGGTGGAGGGGGTGAGCTTCTAGTGGTATTGCCAATGCTCTGCATGCGAACCTCTCTCTCCCCCCAGCCACCTTCTGCTCTCTAATTGCAGCATGTCCACAATCTGACTGCATCTGCGGTTGACTGAATGTGTCTTATGTTTCACATTTCCTGACTGAAAATCATTATCTAATCGGAAATTTTCTTTCAAATGGTGCTTTAACTTTCAGCAGAGAGATGAACGTTGTCTGATTGCCACTTTGGTCTGCACTGTGTTTGCCTCAAGAGATTACTGTGTGTGTATATATGTTTGTGTATCTTTTCTGCTGTTTTCCCCAGGCACAACCTGCCACATTGACTTAACGGATCAATCCACACCTCGCAGGTGCACCAGATGGGTATCACTTTGACTTTAAAATTCTAGGCTTTATCTGCCAGAGTTGGTTTATATTTGACAAACAAAGCAATAATTAAATATATATTAAATAAATAAATAGATAAATAAGGCAACCTTGATGCATGCTGAACAGCTTCTCATATATACATGTATATGTGACAAATCTCTTGAACAGGGGATGCACTTTATTAGTAAGTTCTACAGTAATTAGGGCCCAAGCGCTGACAGCGGCGAAGGCCCTATTGAAACTGAAGGAATTATTATTACGGCAAATTAATTGCCTTGTTGAGGGGCTTAACATATTCATATTTGTCATAGGGCATGGCCGTGGCGGGGCGGCCATTTTGTGCGTTTCGCCATCAAAACAGGAAGTGGGTGTAACTCGAGTGTACATTGTCCAATTGGCTCGAAACTTTTCATGATTCATAAGACTCTAACTCTGAGGACATTTACTGGACAAAATTGACTCAAAGTCATAGCGCCCCCTAGTGGCAACAGTAAGTAGGCCTAAAAGTCAAGGTGCTAGACTTTAATGAACTCCTCCTAGAGATTTCATCCGATGGACTTCAAATTTGGTCTGTACCATCTTAGCACCTTACAGATGAAAATCTTTTCGTCAAAAGGTGTGGGCGTGGCGTGGCGGCCATTTTGAGTGTTTAGCAATGAACGAGAAAGTGGCTGTAACTACAGTGTACATTGTCATATGCTGCTTGAAATTTCCCACAATCAACAAGAGTCCAGTCCTGAGGACAGCTATAGGCCAATATTGACTTTTGGTCATAGCGCCCCAGGCTGGCAACAGGAAATCAGCCTTATCTGACATACATCATCTGATTTACATGAAACTTATAATGTGTGGTCTACATGTGATACTGAGCTGCTATGATACTTTAACCACACCCACTTACTCAGGCCACACCCCCTTTCATAACATTTGAACCTTTTAAGGTAGAGTCTTGTGTGAGGTATCAATGAACTCAGCAGAAACTTTCTGTGAATACTGAATTCTAGTCTAATAGAATAATAAGTTGCATCAACATAAAGAAATTAAATGATCAAATTTGTTGTCCTTGATTTTTATATGATACTTAAAGAAGAACAATATTCCAAATCACTTGAAAACATTTATTGAGTCAGAAAGTATTGTTTGCCTCAGGACAAGTGAATGTTATGTAATTTGAATGATATCTGCACTAAATATGATAAAACCGTTCAGCTTTCTAAACTGTCTGTATAGACACATTCTAACAATCTCAACCTTCAAACCTATAAATTACAATACTACAAACGATGATGTTTGTTTCCTGCTGACAGTCAATGCTGGTTTCTTGTAAGCATAACGATCGCATCCTAACCTTAACCACGTGCTTACTATCCATGACAATGAAGTTCCCCTAACCTTAGTGGAGTCATCATTTAAACCCAAACCTACCTTCCCTAAACCTAACCAAACCTTAACTATAGCTGTGTAAAAATCAGAAAATGGTTATACAACAGTGATTATTAACAGTTCAGTCAGACAACTCACGTTTGAAATGTTTATTATAACAGCAGAACATAGTGTGTGGCGGCCAGACTCCGACCTCATTACTCCCCGCAGTATGGGTTTACATGAGATATTGGGGAGTGACGATAAAGTAGCTTCCCCCTGGCCGGAGCCTGCAGGTGGATGCTGGGGTGGTGGTGGTGGTGGGGCTAACAGCGGGCAGCGATACAGGTGCAGTGCAGCAGCAGCATTGACAAAGCAGAGATGGGGAAATTGTGCTCCTTAAATATACCGCCAAATTGAGGGTGTGTGTTTGGTAAATGAGAGGCATGTCACGTGTGTGTACGCAATGCAGCTCGAGTTGGCTGCCTGAACTAGCTCGCAGGCGTTGCCCCATTTTTGAAAGTACTGACAAATTATATTGTTGTGCTGATTTGGCTGTCAGAACAGAAAATGCTTCAATTTGTTGTTCTGAAGGCTAGTTACAAAACTACCCAGTTTAATCTGAAACCTAAACTTGAACACTATGAAGCTTCCAAATACCAAAAATTATGATTTCAACTCATAGTTACTTTTGATCCTCGGGTGTATTGAACCACTTGTTTTTCTTGCAGCTGAAATCAGGATGCTGGGTTTTTTTTTTAATTATTTGACCAAATTCTGAACAAATAAAGCCATCATTATTCATTCCAGCAATGAATCCTGCAAAGACAGTTCTTTGAATTTAATGCTTTTCTAAGATGTCCTAGACCCCTTTACCACATTCATAACTGTCAAAGGGATATGGGTGGTCTGTTTACTTGGGTGGAAATGTGTTTCTGTTTGGTCTTGAACTCAGGAGGGGCTACAAAGCTGTTTCAAAACCAGCGTTTGGCAGATCCGATCACAATTCCATCCTGTTAATACCAGAATATAAACAAAAGTTCTTGCGTGTGCCACCGGTCAGTAGGGAAGTGAAACGCTGGACCGACCAATCGGAGGCCACGCTGCAAAGTTATTCTATAACTTAATTATGTTATTAGTTATGTGATAGCACAGTTGGAGTGGAATCAGGAATTCATTTCACTGCTTGTTTTAAGTGTTTGACTATGCATGTGACAAATAAACTTCAAACTTGAAACTTGAAACTCAAGTCAAACTGAAGAACAGTGCTAGGATACCTTTGGAAACATCCTGTAGGCAGTTATAACTGCTATTTTGTTACTATTTAGTTCTTTACGTCAGTGAGGTTCCTTGGGAGTGAATCTTTTTAGGTGATATGCAAGGCACAGCTTGCCACTGACATACAGGGAATTGGATTTCCCAGCAGAGCCAGGGGCTGCATGTGCTTGACTGCACCCTTCTGGCACCACCCATCACT
Source organism: Sander lucioperca (assembly GCF_008315115.2). Taxonomy (NCBI): domain Eukaryota; kingdom Metazoa; phylum Chordata; class Actinopteri; order Perciformes; family Percidae; genus Sander; species Sander lucioperca. The sequence continues at coordinate 3,015,046 of NC_050175.1, forward strand.
CTTTTGTAGCTGGAGACCTCCTCTGCCTATCATCCTCTCCTTCTCACCACCGTATCTGGCCTGGTTTTAAAAGATGAAGTCTACCCCAGGGACAGCCCACCCTGCTGGGCAGAAACGCCTCCCTCTGAGACTGTAAGGAACCACGACTTCTGGTTCCGTCTGGTTGAAATCTTTTCTCATTTTCCATGGAGAAGTGGAGCAGCAATACAGATTGCCGTACACTTTAATAGGATTGGTTTGAAGAGCATAAAATATGGAACTGTCATTTGATTGCTTCTAATTTGTTCTTGGTTTCTCATTTCTCACTTGTAATTTGTTTCACTCCAGTAACACTGTCATCCCTTTCCTCAATCTGTTCTTTTTTTTTCAAAGTTTAAACTCTGTTTCTATTGACATCACTTGTTTTCCTTTTCATAACTGTATCACTCTCTCTTCTCTTTTTGTTGTTGTGGTAATCATTCATCTTTTTATGCTTTTTAGACTGTAGATTGTAAGACTCATGCTGTGCCAAACAGCAGTGCAATTGGAGAGGGAAATAAAAATAGCTTAGCATGTCAGCAGGGGTTTATGATGGCCTCTTTTCCTCAGAGAACTCATATTATGTCCTACCCACATCTTATACACCAGACTAATGCAGCAAAGCCTGCAAAGCTAGTTCAGGATGACAACTTGAGTCATACCAAGTAGAGGTTGTTTCAGCATATTGAAAACATTTATTTCTGTGAGTGTTTCAACCTTCTCGGTACAGTTTGCTATAAAGGCTTCACCCTATTCCTTCATTTAAAAAAGACAATAGCACATAGTTCTACAGTATGCAGCTACATATATTTATGCTAGTCAGATCACAGCCATTCTGGTATTTCCTGTGCTACAGTACATGCAAACCATGGTAAGCCCCAGTCCAGCCCAGACAGTGGTGGTAATGTCCCCCCATCTTTACCTAGAAAACAACTGTATGGGTTGATTATGCAACTAGCTGACAATTATTTTCTAGTTAGGCTTTGACCTCTCGTAGTTGAGGGTGAGGTGACAAAGTATAAGACAAAATTCCATGTTAAACACGTGGGGTGGTGGATGGGTCATACAGTCAACACAGGACTTTCCCTCAGGAGACTGGGGTACATGTCCTGTGTGAAACCAAAAGTCAGCTGTCATTTTGAAATGACCTTAGTCCAGGACGCAATGACATACGTTACGTCACGTTACGTCCTCATGTACATAGTTTTTTGTGACCCTAACATCAACCCCTGATGTTTTACTAACCCTAACTAAGTATTTTTGTTGCCTAAACATAACTAGTTCCATTTCACATTTACGATGTGTTTAAAAAAAGTGGCCACTACGTTTAAAAGAAAAGTCACATGATTACAGTTACATGATTAAACCGCCATCATGCGGCAGTAAATAGAACGGCCGTATGTGTCATTGAAATTGACCTTGATAATGTTGTTTAGGTATGAGGATGTGTTTGGTAATGCACCTGAAGCTGCCAAAATCATCAGCGGAAGAAGAATAATGTTTGCTCTTTAGCCATTTATTTACATTTCAGCCAGCTAGCTAACTATCCATAAACTAACACAAACACATCAGCCATTCGTATAGATGGACTACAAGCAAAACACATTAACATTACGTTTTATCGTCTTTACTGGCACTCACTAACGCCAGTCCCTCACACATAACCTACAGACCAGGGATCTCTGACTTAAACACATCATACATTGGTTGCACTAATCAAAGATCAGATTAACACAGCGAGTGTAGAACTCTCTGACACCTTTTTCTTCCTGTTGCTTGAATGACAAAGGGAGAATAATCTGATTTCAGTGTAATTTCAATGTTACATTAACAGCAATTTTTAAGGGACAGTTATCAAGGGACAGATCCTGTAAGTGACTCTGTCCACAGCACACTCACTGCCATAGTTACACTTCAGATGAGTAAAGAAAGAAATCACAAATCATAATTTAAACCATATGGCTACATCGTATCGAGGTGGTCACTCAAAACATTTCTCTCTGGGTCAAAAGTTTAGGTAGATTGTCATCTCTTTAAGCTGTAAATTGTTCCAGCTCAACATAATGTACTGAAGAGGGTCACCCTGTTTGGCTTCAATATAATGTTTTGCCACAGAAACAGATTAGCATGTGAATTACTTTTGTAGAATTGCAGTTGATAAAATGTCTATGAAAAAAGAAAAATGCTGGTATTATGCCATTATGCATTGTGCCATACTGTAAGTGGTTGTTGTGTATTTAGTTGGATGGAAAAATCACTTGGATTTAATAAATATTTTTAATTTAAATCTCTTCCTCCAGGCTGCTTTAGAGCAGTGGTTCCCAACCTTTTTTCCTTGGCGCCCCCCCCCTACTTATGTCTAAGAAAAGCTGAGCCCCCACTCCGAAACCGAAGTTGAGGTAACTTTCCCTTACTTTCTTTTTTGATACAGAGGAGTTATCAGCACTTTTACGTTTCTCCGCCATGTTTCGTTCATAAAATAGTGATGCCGTGGCGGCAGGAAAAACGAGGATGATAGCAGCTAGCAGCTAGCAGCTGACCTGATGACAGCAAGGGTCCCAGGTTAAGAGGTTTGGCCTACTAAGTAGCCTGCCTACAAGTTTAAGCGAGAACAAAAATATATAGTTTTTATACAGACTTTTGTATACATTATATATTCTAGTGTATTATCATAATTTCTTTAACATGTGCAAATATTTTTTTTTACCTCAACCTCAAACCAGATAAAGACTCGCGCCCCCCCTGTGATCTTTGCTGCCCCGGACCCCAGGTTGGGAACCACTGCTTTAGAGTCATACACACAACCATAACCATATTCAGAGTGCAAAGTAAGCTTGAGGGAGCCCATTACGAGATTAAACCAAATATTTTCCTAATAGGGCCTTAAACTTTACTTTCTTTGTGTGCCTACATTTGAACTTTGTGTACAGAATTGGTTCTTTAAGATGTTGCGGTTTTAGAGTGAGAGTTGATGTTATGTTTGCTTGTATTCTTTTGATTAAAAAAAAGTGTGTGCTGTGTATTATTGTTCACTGCGGTAACAGAAGTTGGCACCTCTCCTACACACCTGGGGATGCGTATTCTCTCTAAAGGGAGGAGGATAGGATCTTGTGGTGCTTTGATGAAGGCTTTTGTCGAAAAGCATGGGTATAACAAAATTGAATGGTAACCTGATGCTCGAGTATTGAGATTATTTTGTGTTTTTTTTTTTTTTTGGAGTGCTGTAATCACCTCGCTGGTCTGAACAAGGGAAAGGCAGGAAAAAGACAACATTCATTTTTTCAGGTGCTTTTTCCTACTCTGGTCACCAGCTTTGAAATATTCTCCTTCCAACCTCAAGGTTTGAGAATCTGTTCTCTACAGAGATGACAGGTATGCCAGTTCAGTACTTCTACAAGAAACTGAAACAATTAAAAGCAAGAAACCTGACTGCTGTGGCATGCTGTAAGTCTAGCATAGAGTAAATATGACTAAATAAATCATCTATTTGTACCATTTACTATACAATGCAGTTTGTTGGATTGCTAGAGAGACACCAGACTGATAGTTGTCTTTTTTCAGCATGTTAATTGGTGAGCAGACCTTCTATTGATAGTCTGTTTCTGTTAATTCGAATCTCAGACAAACCTTGAAGGCAAAGACTTGCCAACTCATTCTTAGTTTGGCTCATCTCTATGTGGTTGACAGGGTCTAACAGAGTGGCGCTCCACATCATCCTCTACTTGTCCATATACATCAATCTTGTAATTATGTGCCCAGACAGGACAGACAGGGTGGAGAGTGGTGACTCTTTTCAAGACAGAAACTATGTAGAAAAGACGAGAAGTAATTCAGTTGAGTTCAGCAAAACATGAGAAAATTAGTTTAATGATGACAGTACAATATATTGTATGCCACCTCATAGCCACAATGTTTGGGACCCTGTGTTCCAGAGTTGAGTCTAGTGTACCCAATTTAACCCCCAGTACTAAACTTGTAGGTATATACTTGACAGTGCAGTAAGAGGTGAGTAAGTAAGGGCAGTGATGTTTTTACATTGTTTAGGTTATGTACTCCAGCACACTGAATTTGAAATCAAACAATAACTGAGATTAAAGTGCTGACTCACTTTCAAAGGTGTTTTAAAGGTTTTCACATCCTTTTTGGTTGAACAATTCAGGACTTGCAATACCCATACTACCATGGTACGTCAGAAATAGATTTAGTATGTCCCAAAACATAAGGCAAATGCAATATGCCAAAAATACCAGGATGTCCCACTGCATCCGGTTGGATTTTGCACTATGCAAGCCAGCATACATTTCTGGCTATTTTGACCCACAATCCTTTGTGCAGCATACATAAGCAAGAGGGTGACATTTTAAGGCACAATGTTATGAAGAAGTAATATGTCCCAATTGTACAGTACATACTTTCTAATACTAGCTGCAGTACATTTTAAAAGTAAATAGACAAACTATGCAATTAGGAACTCAGCAATAGTCTTTTTAATCAATTTCTAGAAAATGTTGTAATGTTTGTATTTCAAATGAATTACCGTAACACATTTTATGACTGGATATGATAGTATAAGATAGTGATATGTATAATATTTTCACTTTAGTCACAACAACCCAAAGTGTTGAGAACTTGGTTTGGTCCCCTAGTTGGGGGTGTAACACACGTGGTAATTTGCATGCAGGAAAAACATAAACACTCAGATAAAAACTCATAAAATCCACTCTTAAACATGCAATCAGCATATAATCAGCAATACAACTGTAACTGTAACATTGCTTAACTGGACCCAAGTGCAGTGATACACCGCATGCATAATTTTAGACTTAAAAAAACTTTAGATTTCTTATCTTTGTTATGTCTGAAAAAAAATCTGAACTGACTAGAGACAAAAGGCACAGGACAAACTAAATAACTCTCTTAACCAGTAAAGTCTGACTGGAGTGGATGGATGTTGGCATCTCTAAGACTCAGCAACCAGGATCTGGAACAAAAAATATATACCTTGTTGGTTAGTGACTTGGCAGCTGAGGCAAATAAGGCTGATTAGTCCCCGAATGTCATGGATCGTGCAGGACAGCCATCAGATTCAGCAACAGATTCAGCACCCTGGACAGTGCTCATAACAAAAACCCAATAAATAACACTGTAAAATAAGCCCACTCAGCTGCCCTCTGGACATGCACACATTGACTATAGTGCATCATTTCCATTAAGGCTTTCTGTCCCTTTTTGTTTAGGGCATAGCTGTTACAGTGCCTCTTTGGCTATATTTTTCAGTGTCTCGTATCCAGATAAAATCCAGCTGAGATTAAAGACATTTTCTTTTTATATGCAACTGCAGTACTGTATATGCAAATCAGGGACAGCATTAGTCCAGTCCAAAAGGTGGTAAGCACCTGAAGCTGTTTGGTAACTGGGAAAATGATCACCATATCATTAAGTTATCGACCTGATCAGGGATTAGATTAATGCTACAATAGCGCTGTGCATCTTCTGTACGATCATATGTGTTTGCAGCTAATTACAGCTACCATTATTACTGGGGTATCACTTTGATTAAACTTGCTACAGTCCTGCTACTCTTTCACACTACCACAAGCAGCTACTCCCTTGGCCTGCTAACAAGTACCCCTATCACTCCTTCCTTGTAAACCCCTGAAGCCCCCACCCATTAGTGATGACCCTACCGACAGAGCTCCCAGTGTTTTGAAGGACAGGAGGCAGAGGCCAGAGCCTCCCAGACCAAAGCCTGGATTAGTTACTAATCCTTAGTGGTATTTCTCTCTCCCCTGCCACCCCCGGCTTTTCAGGAATCTGCTTGCTGCATGACTTACATTTTCAAGGGAAGGGAGTTGTGCAGCGAGATGTGGGAGTCTGCAGAGGAAAGGATGGGAGTCAGAGCCAGTTAATGAAAATATTAAAGAAGTACAGAGGAAATGTTTGTTGTAAAATCTGGCTTGTGGCATTCTATTTTAGATGTTATAGAAATGCCTGAACTCCTCTGCCCTACTAATTCCACCAGCTCTTCCGTAGGCGAATTATGTCAATGTCCTGACATTTTTATATAAGCATTAGGATTATGTGCATTCATGCAATTGTATAAAAAGCTTCTTTTTTAAACAGAAAATGTGAATGTTCTGAACTCAAAGCTTGGGTGTTAAAGTGGTCCTGACTGACTGTGGTGCCAGCTGCAATCAGTGATTCATCCCCCATTCAGAATCCCCAATCAACTACACTGCATGCCCGTGTTTATGTTAAATAGGCTACTTTACCCGGACCATAATTAACCTGCATACTAAGACTGATAGTTTGCCTATTTAATTGCATATACTTCATTAGTTGTGTACATATTAATGTTCCATGTGTGTGAACATGGTCAAGGCATGTAAAAAATAATTACAATCCTTTGAGCTTTAATTAAGGTTACAGTCATATCGTCTGAGAAATATACCCCATTTATATGTCAGTTCTGTCGACACTACTAAAAGACAAGCTCTCGCTCTTTCCTTTCCATGTTCATGAGCTTCACATGAGCTATGATTGACAGCCATTGACGAGGGCACAATAATGACAATCATCATCACATAACCATCTCACTAATTACCGTGTCATAATCACTGCCATCAAGGAATTTAACGCTAAGTCCTCATTTGCAGAGGGTGAAATATTCATGCTCTTCTGGTGGAAGTTGAGCAGCCTGAATTTTTAAAGTGATTACACAAACCTCTGGAGGGACATGCAAAGGAGGAGCAGTTCCAATCAGTGATACTGTTTTTGCTTTATCTAAGTATAGTGTCTGTTAAGAAATGAGGCACAGACATGTAGATTATTTGCAAGTAGAGAATGTGATGGCACAGTGTTCATCCTCACATATACGTTTAGTCAAATTGAATCAAAATGAATATGCGTGAAAAGGAAATCTCAACTGTGCAGTTGTTAGTAAGACTAGAGTTGTTTATTTGATTGTGGGGCCTCTTCTCTTTTGCCCATTACTCTGTTTCCCCAGTAGAGCAGATTGGATTATACTGAGCAGTGGCAGCAGAATTAGTGTTGGATCGCTGCGTCGCATTTGCTCCCCAAGGAGAGATGGTCTTGAAGAAAGGGTGTGTGAGTAAGAAAGAGAGAGGGAGTGCAGATGGTTGAGTTACTCAATGTTCAAACATCCCTGGGCAGTAGTGTGGGGCACATTGTTGACTCTTTGCTTGTAATAACTGCAGTTACATTTCTTACAGCCACATTTCATGCTTCAGGGGGGTGGATGATGTTAAACTTGTGTGTAACTTCATATCTGCAATGATGGTGCAGCTCCAGAAGAGGATGATCTAAATCTCATGCTATGGAAAGATTTTCTGTACTACATTTTTAAAAGGAACCAAGAACCCAAGGCTATGCAAGTGCTTCTCAGGCAATGGAAAAGTTGTAGAAGAAGAGCAGCAAGGCAGTTGTTCAACTACTGTAATCTATGTCTAGTTTATACTGTTACGCGGCTAAACTACACTTGGTCTCTTCCTCAATTAATCTCTCCCAATCTCGCCCCGCTTGGGCCGGGTCAAATCAGCATCAAACAAACGTCCCCATCATGTGACATGTCAGTCTAACCCTGTCCACCAGTAACCCTGTAACCACACCCACTTCTCTAAAGACAATAGACTGAAATCATAATACTCTTTTATAGTAAATGAATGCCCATAGTCTTGGAATAAGATTTTCAACAATCACATATGGGTGTAATATTTGGTTGTCCACATACTTGTGGCCATTTAGTGTACATAGCGAAGTTGCTCTCTCCTTCTTGTGCAGCGAAGTTGCCTTTATTGTGCCTGAAAACACCTAGCTACCAGCATTTTTCTGGCTCACATCTGGCCACATCTGATTAATGTCTGCTCACTTAGACCTCTCCTCTTCCTCCACTTGCTCTCTGCTACCACTGCTGTTACTAATAGTGGGAGCATAAAGGAGACTTGTTGTGGCACAGAGATTAGAAGGCTTGTAGTGGCTTACCCGCTGACCCAAGGTGCCCTACCACCGACGATCTAGACACTGTTCTATTGCAGTGTTTATAGAAAACAGGATAAGGTAGTCTAATGATGACCAAGACAACACCTCATGTTGATTCTACTGTGTGATAGTGTGATGTTCCTGCCCTCCCACTGCCAAGTATATGTGTAACCAGTGGTGGAAGAGGTATTCTGATCCTTTACTTTAGTAAAAATACTTATACCACACTTTAAAAATACTCTGTTACAAGTAAAAGTACTGCATTGAAAATGTATGTAAATATCGTCAGAAAAATTGACTTAAAGTATTAAAAGTAAGTAAAGTAAAGTAAAATCCTCACATTGTATACATTTTATTTCTGGAAATGAAAAAAGCTTCAAAAGCATCAATAAAAGCATCAATAGCATCAATAAAAGCATCATAAACAAATTCTGTGTTTAACCCTCTGAGGACAAAAGACGCACTGGCGAGTCCAAGTGATGTTTGACAACAGTCCTACTCAAAAAGCAATATTACAAAATTTCGTAGCGGAATACATTTTCTTCATATATTACGCTACTTTTGTGAAGCCAAGACTTTTGTGAACTCAACAACAATTCAACAATTGAGTTTAGGTTTGTTTTCACAAAAGATTTCAGAAATTTCAAAAAGCAAACATCAACTCTTCAGCTTTAGGGCCAAATTATCTCTTTACACAATGCTCTGGAACAAATGTGGACCTCAGAAAGCTGAGTTTGTTCTGAACATTTTGATATGAAACACATGGGTATCCGGTTATATGCGAATATCCTTAACGTGAATTTAAAATGAAATGTAAAAATGTCCTTAGACCTCAGAGGGTTAATGGTCTAATCATTTCAGCTGGACTTGTAGGCCGTTATATTGTTGGGTAGTTTAATTTATAATAAAACATCAAATTGTATAAACTACATGTGTTTTGTGTGTAAAAATGTTAATTTGTAAAGTAACTAGTAACTAAGGCTGTCAGATTAATGTAGTGGAGTAAAAAGTACAATATTTCTCTCTGAAATGTAGCGGAGTAGAAGTAGAAAGTGGCTTGAAAAGAAAACACTCAAGTAAAGTACAAGTACCTCAACATCTTTACTTAAGCACAGTACTGGAGCAGATTACATTTCACCACTGTGTGTAACAAAGGTGTGTAAAGAAAAGTTACACTTACTCTATCAAGGTTCTCTAACCTCTTACAGGAAAAGTGTTAATAGTCAATTGATCGGCAAATTCAATTCAATTCAGTTTATTTATGAAAGGGGACAATTAGCCAAAAGGCTAATTTTCATCTGTAGTCCCCTACCCTCGATGTTAAAAAGGCAAATCTGACAAATATTTCCCGACATCGTAGCACAACCTCAACTTTTGCTACAAATTAGAGAAGAGTTGGCTACTAGCAGTGAGCTCCCGCAGCTGGTAAACAGTCGTAAATCTACAACTTGGAGTAATTATCATAGCAACAGCTGGCACTTGCATACACACGGCAGACTGATGAGTTTAGCAATGCATGGCAGCACTGCCCCCAGATATAATTGCTGTTAGGGACAAGGTGGCCAGACAACAATTGTGCTGTGATTAACTCGGATGTCTGGCATGTAAGAATCCAGAAAATGCAATTGTTTTGGTACAGCAGCCATAATTCATCATGCAGTGTGTTTACAGTCATTAAAATAATTGCATTCAAGAATATCGTATAGTAGAAATGTATTTTTTCTTTATTTTCTTTGTGTACTTCAGTAAGTGACTTGCTACAATTTTCAGGGAGCTTGCCTGGACTTGCAGCAGTTGGGTTATGTGTAGGTGGAGACAGCGACATATAAAAATGGTGAGAGGAAGTTTCTATCTAAAATAAAGTGAGTCACACCTGTACTACAAACATGTCTTGTGGCAGCTGTAATGCAGTCTGGTCTATTGAGGTTACTGTCAGTGAAGGAACAGGCATTTCTGCCTCTTCTTAAGTAGATTCTTAAGTGCCTTCATGAATGTTCAACGTGGGTGCAAAATGGCTTCTCTGGCGAGAAGCGCATGGTCTGAGGGACTGGCATCATAGTCTGACATTTAATATAGGCACATTGCATTAAATATCTGAAAATGTTCCTTCTTTGAACAAACCCAGAGTAAGAAAAATATGCAGCCAAACCAAAATGGAGTGACAGAAATGGGGTTTTAGGGTTATATTTTATTCCAAAATAAAAACGAGCACAATTATAAAACCTGCATTTATTTTAAATGCTTCTTTTTTTAAATGATGCCACTCCTACTGCCTCTCAATTCCTATAGAGAAGGTAAAGCTTCATTTATTCATCAAGTGTGTTTGGACCGGCTTCAAACTCTCCAGTGTGTAGTGTACTCATTTAGTTCAGTTTTGTTTCAGCAGGTTGGAATTATTTAAGTTCTTGTCTGTGTCCTCTTCCCAGTAGTGCAGTGCAGTTTGTCAGGAATGAGATAATAATCATACTGACTGCAGGAAATAGCCAAGAAACAAAACATGTCCCTTGTGCTTGTAAAACATTTTTTTTAAAGGACAAAAGTCATAAAAGCCATAACTGAACATTTAATACAGACTAAAGATTTTTAATATAAAATATCCTACTATAGAATCTATTCACACGGGACTAGTATTACCAGGGGATCTCATGTGATTTAGAAATTATGCCCCCACATCTGTGTTTCATGCAACGTATTTGCACAGGATCAGGAAACCCTATTCACCTGGGATTAGTATTACCTGGTGACCTCTAGCCATTTGTAATAATTACGGAGCTTGGCTGTGATCTTAATCCCATGCGAATCGGCCATGTCTGTAAATTGTGAAGTAAAAATTCCCCCGCAAATGACCTACCATATTTCGCCGAACACCGAGGTTCTTTGATAGTATTAGTCCTGTGCACATAGACATAGTCATTTTTTCAAGGTTTTTGTTTCCTGTGTGCCTTTTTATCCCTCTCGCAAAGACGGATATGGGATTGCAGGGGGCTGCGGACGCCGTCATGGCCAACCTAGTCTGGACCTACTGCCCAAATGGAGACCCCCGTCCCCGAATCGCACTTCCCGTGGCTTTGTCCAAGGGCTGATGGTGATGCTGTGTGGTAGCCGCTGCGGCGGGGATAGGGGATGCACCTCTGGTAACCTCTACCGGGCCTGGCCCAAAAAGATACGGAACCCTGACCCAAGTGCGGTGCGGCGGCCTCGCTCTGGCCTCGCTCTGGCCTTCCTCCGCGCACCTCCGGGTAGCCAACTCTCGGGGTACAGATATGTCAGTAAATTCAAGTAAAAGCAGGCTTCGCCTATCCCTTGAAAATGCGCCACACGAAACTCAGATGTGGGGGGGTTATTTCTAAATCACACAAGGTCCCCAGATGATACTAATCCCATGTGAATAGGGCTAAAGCATGTATTTTACTTGGATTTACTGACATTAACCCCCACATATGATGTCAAGGCATTCCTTTATAATTGCCAATGCAGCCAATACAACCCTGAATCACAGAGATGCCGATTCGCACAGGACTTAGCACGGGACATCGCACAGGATTAAAATCACAGACTACCTCCGCAATTATCACAAATGACAAGAGGTCCTCAGGTAATTCTAGTCCTGTGCAAATAGGGTTATGATTATACTTCATTCTGATAACTGCAGACAATTTGACAATATGCACCTTCAACACCCACCCAAGGATAGTATGTATGCTTAAACTACATTAGACTCACACTAATGCTAAGAATTGCATTCAGATTTGGCATAACTCTTATTCAACATTTCCCCCTCACATACATGGGTCTTGCAAGAATTTTTGCAACATTAACACCATGGTGTTCTTTAGATAATTTTCTGTTTCTTGCAGAAGTGTTTCTGCTCTGAAAAGGTCAGCATAAGTTAACCATCCCTCTCTTTACATGCCTGTCATAACTGAAACTGTAGAAGTTCGCTTGTGCAGCTTGACTCGTGTAAATGACTAATGAAGCTCAGCGAAATTCTTTCAGGGAGACTTCTATAACTTTATCACCTCTCTCCTAAACTGATCAGCTGTTTCGAGGTGTTCATGTTTCAGTTAAACCAATCAGTATTGGCCATTTATTTCACAAGCCAATCACAGCAAGACATCCCTGCTTTAAAATCTGTTCTCTCCTCTGCGGCTGTCAATTGTCATTTCAGGCAAACAGTGCGACCCTCCTCGTCCCCTTCCACCTCCAGTCGTCTTCACCCACGGCACCCTGGGTCTTTTTCCAGCTGACCGCTCCCATCAGCTCCTTCAATCCGGTCTTCGGGCTCCTTCACCGCCACCACCAGTGTCTAGACTCCATCGGGGTGATATATCTGGGATTCTCTACCCCTTTAAAAATATTTTATACGATGGAGTCTAATCTCCAAAGACTTTGTACATTTCATATTTTGCATATGTAGCTTACAAATATAGTTTTGCATATCTGCAACAAAGTCTCTCCTGATTGAAATATAGAATACAATTACAGCCGCCCCAACACACACACACACACACACACACACACACACATACACACACTTGAACATGATGTACCTGATTAACAATCATCTTTGAATAATGTTCCTCATGCACATAATATCAGAGGTATGTGTTGTGCTTCATCAACTAGTACCCAATCTAGGAACCCAGACCGAAGAAATGATCCATGTCTTTTTATTTGAGGTGTAATAACCCTTACATAGATACAACACATGCCAAAATTCATGACCCCTTACAAGTCACATATTGTATATTGTACTCATTATGAGACATTGTATTTTAGCACGCAGATAGCCTAAGTTTGAAGGTATTGGAGTAGACCTTCCAGACTTGAACAAAACCCAGAGTGATTCCTAAATGTAGACATACCAGTGTTTTAAGATATAGCCAGCTAAAAAGACAACAAAAAACAAGAAACACAACTTTCAAGTTACCACAAAGCATATCAATCTATTTTTGGAGACTAGCCTCCTCCCTGCACCTCAAGCCCCTGCTCCAAGCTAACATGTCCCAGACCAGTCTCTCCACTGAACACACAGACACTAAATGGATGTTAACCCTAATCTCAAATGTCTGGTATGACAGCAAACAAGCTACCCCACCAAAATTTCAAAGAAATGGAGCATTACGGGGATTAGTAACTGTAATGTAATTATTCAATGTCCAATTACACTTGTCACAGTCATACAATTCATATTATAGTAAAATGTTACTAAGTAATAAATCACTGCATTTGCATCAGACCTATTTTGTCAGGTTAGGTATAAAGACTTGTGTGATGTGTGTGTATGAAGGTTCAGTTTGCCCGTACGTGTGTGCAAGCATGCATTTATTCCCTTGTGTATTTACTTGCCACCAGGACGCACAGGCAGTGTTAAACTCATTGCCATGCCTTCGGCTGTTATGTTGTGATGGGACTGCTTCAAAGCGAGTGATTCTGATTTAGTGGTTATCTACAGAATGCATAACTCTCAAACTCTCATTTAATATCCCAAACCACAACTCTGGTGCATCCTTTAACCTCCCCGGAGCATTTTGTGTTTTCCGTAGCCATTACTCCTGGGCACCTTCATAGGCATCATCCTACAGCTTGCATCCACCTTGAAGAGCAAAGATAGACAGGAATGCTTTTTCAGTTTCTCTCTTTTTGAATCAGTAAACATGCAAAAACCAAAAAATGGACACTCATTTCCTAACTACATATTAAGTTGTGAGTTTAAATTATACATTTGGATATTACTGCAGCTTGTTAGTAACATGGTAAAACACGTTATCTAATGACACAATGCAGTGGAGTTTCAATTGACTTATGATTCTGTTCGCTACATTAGTTCAAACTTAGTCTTGATCAATGGAAGTACATTTCCAGGATAAATGCCTGAGGGACATCCTGTGCTTGAGCCACACACAGGATGTCCCTCACCTTCCGCTCTCCGTGTGTTGCTGTTCTCAAACTCTGTTCACTTCGGGAAACAACAATAAACTTCGAGCTAGCAAGCTATTTGCTGAAAATGGCAAGTTCTGAAGAATATTTGGATTGTGCAACAAGGCAGGCCTGCTTGGTTCTTTCGGGCAATGATTGTAAAGATTTACAAAGAATATGTTTACGGCATTTACTCTCTAACTGCTAAGTTTTGGGACCGTTTGGTGGGAATGCTATGGACGCACAGTGATACACTTGTAAGAGCAAATTGCTAGTTTAATTAGTTTAACTATGTATCCAGCTAATTTAAATAGCTCACGTTACTGTATTTTGTGAACAGTAAACTTTATTTCATATTTTATGTTTTCTTTTGTGGGGTGCAAATGTTCCACCAAAACAAGTTCCTTCCCGAGACCATTTTGCAGAGCCACCATCACTGTGTCCAGAGCTTAGTGCTGCCCAAGACGACTGTGATTGGTTTAAAGAAATGCAAACAACCCAGAGCGTTTTTTTCTCCTATCCTAGAATGTATGTGTGGTGTAGCCAGACCCTACTCCACAGCGCTGTGGAGGTAGGTCTGGCAATGGGAGACTAGTTTGAACTAAACCTTTTATTTGTGCTGCTCCACAGCTGTCCAAAATGTAGGCCCCACAAAAAGTATTACTTCATACATATTAATAAAATATTCACATTGTCACACATGCTTGTTTAGCTATGCCTGTCTTAAGTCAAAGCCTAAGGTTGAGTCTGTTACTGCTGTGTTCTACATTCATGTAGTGTGAGCTTGTGTGCAGTGAGCAACACTGCAACCTGTATTTAGAGGGCACAGACAGAACCTTTAACTCTGAGAACTTACTATACAAAGACTCCTATTGTTTTCCAAAATACATTAAAAATAGCTGCTTGGGGCATTGCTCATAATTACATTCCATTTGCTTGTACTATTAAACCTAAAAGCAGCTTCCTGTACTTTTGACATTGTAGGAGAGGTGAAGAAGAGGCCACTGTCTGATAATCTACTGTACAGAAATAGTTCAAATTGATTAATAATTGATTGATATTCCACATGGCTCTGCCCTAGGACCTCTCGTTTTGAGCTTGTTCATCAATGAATTAAAGATTCTTACTTTTATATATGATGTTCCGTTGCCGTTTTAAACACGTGACTGTGGTGGCAGTTGTATTCACATGATCGTTCAATTTCAGTCACGTGAATATAACTGCCACCCCAGTTACGTGTTTAAAACGGCCACCATGCGGCCATTTCATGGCGTTTAATAGAACTTCATATACGTCGTTTTGGGAATCATTGGTAATTGACCTACTTTGTTGTTTAGGTATGAGGATGTGTTGCTTCATTCATATACTTTGGGGCCTATCGAAAGGCACGCTGTGAAATTCAGGAAACCATGAACTCAAATAATGTAGAAGTAGATAAGACAGGTTGAGGTATGGTACAACATAAACTATGACATTTCATCATTCACAAATAACACCTGAGCCCTTTCCCAATTTCCAGTTTGTGCATCCCCGATTCCTCTCCTCGATTCCTCTCCTCACGTCTTCGTCCCGCCCATAGGAGATTCAAGCCGAGGAGTCGAGGAAGAGCCTTGAGGAGAGAGGAGTTGAGGCAACAGGCATTTAACAAACACAAGACATCTCTGCCTCAGAGCCGTCATTAAAAGCGAGGGCAGTTACATATGACGTGCAGCACAACTGCATCAGCTGTCCATTGTTTTGTTAACCGTTGCATTTTATGTTCTCTGTTAGAGGAGCAGAACCTTGTTCCTGACAACTTCTATATATTTACTTTGAGTTCAATTCACAACATGGCAAAATGTGATAAGAATGTAATTTGTTGTATTTAACACACATACACATAGGCCTATATATTTATAATAGCCTATATGCCTGTATACAAAGTATGGCGATAGCCTTTGTAGGCTTTTTTGTGTAAAACACTAGAAATGTTTGTATGAAAAGAACTACAAATATAAAGGCGAGGCCTATATTATATATATATATACACACACACACACACACACACACACACACACACACACACAAACGCGTGGATTGGCTCTTTATCCAAGTCCGCCTGTAAGTTCAACATCTTCCACCTTCCACCCACCTGAATGAATTATTTTCTCCAATTTAGAAACCCGCATGGATGTTTAAGCCCTTGGCAGTCCCTGCAGGCTCCGTTGCTTTTTAAATGATGTATTGTGTTGATGTAGCTTATGAGTATTTTCTAAAACGATTTAGCCTACTTTAATGATTAGAGATGCTGCTTGTAAACGTTTCCATGCGCGCAGAAATGCCACTGCAGGTGATATCGTCGGATATGTAAGCAGCAAAACTAACTGTAGTTACAAACTTAACAGAGGAAACAAAACTAGACCTTTAGATTCTGAAATAGCCTAATCCTAATGAAGTTAAGCAGCTGTTTCTGGAGCGTCTCTCAGACCACTTTCAAATGAAGCTGTCTGCAGCTCTGATATGTTCACATTTTAGAGAAAGTTACTAATATTTTCCTTGTTGATTGTGTATTATTTCACCCACCCGCTATTAATGTTAATTTGCATGATCTGTTGAAGAAGTCCTGCACACTGTCCATTACGCATGCAAATACTTAATTTCACAACGTTTTGGTCACACAGACCTTCCTCAGGTGAATTTACACTTCACATTGAATTGTGCGCTCAAGTAGCTTGGTTGACTACTCTGAACCAATCAGAATCTGCTCACAGGTGACGTCATTCGTTCACAAAAACTTCCCATCACCACCTGTGAGTAATACACATAGAGGTAATGTCAGCTCCCTTTTAACACAGAATATTGACAACCATTCTACATTAACAGATTTTAGAAATCTGACTTGAATAATAAGAAAGATACAGTATATATAGATATATATATTCTATTTTTTTTATTTTCATGTACATTCTTATTTTGTCTTCATCATGTAATTATGTATTTGAACCGATCAGATTGTATATTTTAAGTCAGATTTCTAAGAATGATGAGGTCACAAGCCCAAGGATCGAGGATCGAGTGGTGGAGGAGGTAAAAATTTAGGAATTGGGAAAGGCCCCTGGAATGCATACATACTAACAACACATAGGTTTAGGAACATGCAAGGATGTATTCTAACGTCTAACTAAGTAATCTCATCCTATGAAATTATATATTTATTGTCACTGTCCTTGCATATCAACTACCCTACCTTCCTCTCATCCATCATCAGGGCTGATGGCTGCTCTGTGGGTTGGAACAAAAACTGAACAATGACTCATAGAGCAGGGAGGCACAGTGAATGCCAGTCTTCAATCCACCGTCACAAATATCTGCCACTATACATTTGTTCAGACAAACCAATAATGTAATATACCTCTGTGTAAATGGTGTCCTTTTCACAGCCTCTAGTTAGTATTATTATATTGGCACACACAAAAATGCAATGCTTTGTGATTTGAATTCTTTGTTACTTGTTTTTTTAATGGGCTTGACCTAATTGCATATTACATGTGACATGTTTTCTTTTTCCTCACGCTCACAATATGTTTGTTTTTCACATTAAATAATTTACATAGAAAGCATTTCATCTTTCATTGAGTATCAGCTTTGATGTTGTCAGTTCCATGAATAAATTAACCAAATCAATCTGCCACTATACATTTGTCTAGACAAACCAATAATGTAATATACCTCTACCTCAAATCACTCTGTCATATAAATACTGTGTACTCTCCCTCTCTGAGCTTCATATTCTACCTTTTTTTCAGTGTCATTAATGAGAAGATGAGTGGAGAGGTCTAGCTGACATTATAAGGCTGCTGCTGCTTTGTGTGTGTGTGTGTGTGTGTGTGTGTGTGTGTGTGTGTGTGTGTGTGTGTGTGTGTGTGTGTGTGTGTGTGTGTGTGTGTGTGTGTGTGTGTGTGTGTGTGTGTGTGTGTGTGTGTGTGTGTGTGTGTGTGTGTGCATGTGCGTGTGTGTGAGAGAGAGAGAGAGAGAGAGACAGAGAGAGAGACTTGAGTAGGCTAAAACTTTGGACATGGTGTATTGATGCCTAGGAAAAGGCTGTATTAAAGATAGAAAACGAAAATGGCACCTCACTAAGTGCACCCAAGCTTGAGCATGTCTGACTGGGCTGCTTATTCATACACAGAACTATATTAACCTCCTCATATGGACCTTGAAATAAATTGCTCCTCGAAGTGTAACCAATGCGCTCTCAACTTTCAGAATGGTTATGACTGTTCTGAAAAAGGCTACAGCAAAAGAGTACCTCGCTCGTCTGCACAGGCACAGGCAGCCTCTTTGCTTTAAAATAAGAGCTTTAAAGGCAATATTTTGAAGCCATATATACAGTGGGCATGCTCCTCAAAGTAGGTAACTCACCTTGTATGTTATGCTCTACTGCATTCAACAATTTTACAGCTATAATGTGGTTTGAGGTCCTCAAAAGCTCTTACCAACTGAGGCTATCCAAGGCCTATTCACATTACCCTTGACCATCAGATATGAAATATATTTCTTTCTTTGAGCTTACACCTTATCATTGGTTGTACTTATATTACAATATATTACAATTTACTTGCAGTGTCACTGCTGCTATATTTTCTTCATTTGAATCGTTTTGTTCCACTGTCCATAAGACCATCCACAGTTTGATAAACCAACACCTGCTCTGAGGATGTGCTCTGATATATGATTTTTGAGGGAGAACTGCAGCTCATTCAGGGTTACTGTTAAAGTTTGGAATCATCAAAAAAGAAAAAGGAGGATGAAGGAAATGAACATTGAGGCATCAGCAGTCATTTGCATTAGTTTATTCAGACTTTTTTCACAGAAGACCAGGAGCCATGGTTGTGTAGGAGGGTTTCTATTGCACACAAATGAAATCAAGAAGACCACAGAAATAATGCAAGGCAAAATATATATTTTTTTACTTTATTACTTGGAATACATTCCTTCAAATTGTTCTAGTGAAAAGTCAGCCAGTACAAGTTTGTCCTTATACTATATACTAATATAATATATATATAATACCCACCTCAACTGGCTCCTTTGCATCGAAAGGAGCCAGTTGAGGTGGTTCGGGCTTCAGGTAAGGATACCCCCTGGGCGCCTCCCTAGGGAGGTGTTCCAGGCACGTCCAGCTGGGAGGAGGCCTCGGGGAAGACCCAGGACTAGGTGGAGGGATTATATCTCCAAACTGGCCTGGGAATGCCTCGGGATGGATGGATGGATATATAATACTACTAATTACTAATATATAAAATATATACTAATAATCCTTGCATTGTTCAACAGAGGTCAGCAAGTCACCATTCTCTCAGCCAACGAGCTACTGACCTATCAATCAGACATCACAGGCAAATACCCAGAGATGAGCAGTATTTCATATTTGGAAACTTCTTAATGTATCCAATTAGCAGTATAAGAGCCGGTCAGAAGGCAGACACCATTGGAGATAGAAGGTAGAAGAACAAGTCAGAGTGGTGTTCAGCTTATTGCGAAACTATTTTTGCTTCTTGACCGTGATCAACAAAGAATAATTTTGGTACTTTGGTTTAGTTTCTGCCGGTGTCTATTTGTTGACCTAAATGAATTGGCAACCTAAGAAGAGCGACAGCAGAAAGCTAGTCAAGCTTACTGGGCTCAGGTAAGGCCTGCATCCTTTCTTGTAGGCAACCAAGGCGTTCAGTACATGTTGTGGCCTGTTAGTAGCTGGTAAGACTTAGTGATAAGTAAATTCCCTAGACCTAACAACTAATAATTCTAAACTAATAAAAGGTCCTCTTCATACAGAATGTTACCAAAGGCACCCCTTGGTTAGATCTACAGAACATGACTAAATAAGAATATGAGGAGGGGGGTGTATTTGGACCGTTAGGACATGACCATATAATGATAAAAGGACAGAGTCTTAATACCAAGACTATAAAAAGTTTGCTATGTACCTTGGAGTAGGCAAAGAGTATGGGCTGAAATATGTGCCACCGGAAACTGAATTTGAATCATTTATATTTGAATTTGAATGGCTAAACTTGAATAAGTACATTGATAAACTGAATTTGAATCACATAATTTGAAATTGTATTGTTTAATTTGAATCATTGCATTAAAAAACTGAATCTGAATAGTATAATTAGAAATTGAATTTATTCGTTTGGAACTGAAGTCCAATAAAATTTGACCCTCACTGAATATTCAACTCTTCACATTCAGTTCTCACAATTCAAAATCAGTTCTCAAAATTCAGTTTCAAGTTACTGTGACAGACATCCGGGTAGTTGAAGGATAAAGGAAGAGCAATCGAGCGCAGATCGATAGATAGAGTTCAGTGGCGCA
This sequence comes from Sander lucioperca, assembly GCF_008315115.2. NCBI lineage: Eukaryota > Metazoa > Chordata > Actinopteri > Perciformes > Percidae > Sander > Sander lucioperca. Next base: position 3,035,338 of record NC_050175.1, read on the forward strand.
GATACACAGGACTCCTCTTCGGCCATCAGCACCTATGTTTTGGAGCACAGTACCCGCCATGAAACAAGGAAGAAGTGCTGCCTTGCCTTGACCCAGAGACTGGCGTGAGCCGCGTGACCACCATGGATTCGGCTGGGACAAATACGGTAATGACAATTTAACATAGGCCTATATCTACGATCTAACGATCTTTTGTTTAACTGTTACAGTTACTGAATTTAAATTGTGAGAACTGAATGTGAAGCTATATAGAGAGTTGAATTTTCAGTGAGGATCAAATATTATTGGACTTCAGTTCCAAACGAATAAATTAAATTTCAAATTATACTATTCAGATTCAGTTTTTCAATGCAATGATTCAAATTAAACAATACAATTTTAAATTATGTGATTCAAATTCAGTTTTTCAATGCAATTATTCAAGTTTAGCAATTCAAATTCAAATGATTCAAATTCAGTTTCTGGTGGCACATAATTCAGCCCATAGAAGAGTCTGTATTCATATACTGTACCTTCCTGATCGTAACACGAAAATATGGTGTTGGACTCAAGTGGGTTTAGTGTTTTTTGTCTTTGTCATCATCACAATTGAAGAAAACCCTACTGTGACAATTGCATTTTGAGGATGTGATGATGTATTTGCTTACACTTCATCATTTTTAGTTTCTCATAGCTTTAACAGTGTAGGTGATATGCACAACTGTCGCAGAATAATTGTCAAATTGTCAAATGATGTTCACAAATGTCATCACTGAATGTTATCCAGGGATTTGGCCCAAATTCTTCAAACTGGTTGTGAAAAGGGCAAATAAAAATTCTTTATTTCTGTGCCAACTGGTTGTCGTGTCATGTCTTATATCCACTCGCATCCTGCTGCTCCTTTACATTTTCAAGCTACATTATTGTTAACTTAATTGATGCAATGATGGACACACTCACCAGATGACATACATAAAAAATGCTCATTATCTGGGCAATCATGTTCATGGTTCTGCAACAGCACCTTCACATCAGTGAAACAGTCACTTGTAGTGAACACTTGGAACAGTGAAGGATGGAGAAATGAAGGAGGGTGCACCCTTTCCTTCCGGTCAAGAAGGCATCTCTTCCATTTTGACCTTTATGGAAATTTGTTTACGTGCTTCTGTTCTTTTGACTTAACATACTTACAATGAGCTGCCAGTTTGTTTGACATTCCTGTTTACAGTACTCCAAAGAAGCACAACAGCCTTGCAGTACACTTTCGTCGTTTTTTTCAGCAGCTCTTATGATAAATGAATGAGAGTCAGATAAAATGATAAAATAATGAGAGTCAGCTAAAATGTATAAGAAAATATCTAAATGCAGGAAAGGCACTAGTGCAAAGCATTTTATTGTTGATCAAATAAATGCTTGAGGCAGGACAAAAAAATAATGCACTGACACAATCAAGTTGTATGGTGTTCTCTAATTATGTTTTGCATAGCCATACTGTGTGTAGTGCAGTCATTTTGTATATCTTACATTAAACCAAGAAGCATAAGCCCAGTGTTTCAGGATACAACATCAAAACTTAAAATTACATTAAAATGCGGTGCAGGCGTCCCACAAGGATCCATTTTAGGACTCCTATAATTGCACCTGGGGCTCAGCAAAACATTTCACTGTATTAATGAGCTCTGCCAATAAAAAAGTAGTAGTCATTGAGTTTTGACTATGTATAGGAAATACATTTACAGAGATTTAGTTGACATAGTTGCTGGTATACATTTTTTTATTGACATGAGTGACACGTGTGAAAGAAAAACAGTGTATTTCAAATAGTGCTCCATCCACAGTTTTTATCCTTTCAAAGCACAAAGGACACTGGACAAATAAATTCCCCATTTCCTTCAGTAATCAATGTGCCATGACACAGAAATAAAGAATGTATATATTGAGTAAGTCATTCCTGCTGAAATTTCATTTTTTCCCCTCGATGGATCACAGAGACGCTGGCCATATCCGGCAAATACTTCAATGCTCAGCAACTATTTCAAGCAAACACCTCACTATCCAACACATATTTAATTTCTTCTACAAGCCTCTTTTCTGCCACTCTTTTTAAACAATATTTTGCTCCTCTTAATTCTTTATGTTTCTAATCCTACGCTTTGTTCATACCCTTATAATCGCTCACTTATTCTTCTGATCAGTCCTACCCTCATTTTCCCTCTCTCTGTTCACTAAGCTTTTAGAATGAGGGGGCGAGAACCCCCATAGCATGAATCATTAAAAGATGTGAAGAGAAAAATAGATCACTGCAGATGCACCTGCAAAAATAACGTAAGTGCGTGATGAAGAGAGAGGGAGATGGGGACAGAGGAAGAGGGGGAGGGTAGCATTTGGCTTCTCTTCTCCTCATAAGAAAAAGGATCCGTCCGGTGCTTAGGGAATTTTTAGGCCATTCCATAGGACAGCTTAGACTTGAAAGAGGAGAGAGAGAGGGGGAATGACACGCAAGAAAAGGGCCGCAGGTCGGAGCCGAACATGCAGCCGCTGCGCTGAGGAGCAAACCTCTATACATGGGCACCCGCTCTACCAGGTGAGCTAACCAGGCGCCCAAGTGATTCTTTAGAAGTCTTTACAAGTACAGTGGGCTTTTTTATCAAGCCAGCACAAAATATGCTGCTGATCATTTCAGTTTACATTATCATATCTGTATCAACACAATATGTTCAGCAGAATATATAAAAATACATTCTGCTGAACCTATTGTGCTGGTTTCAAATATGTTGTAGATATGTATGCATACGTTAGTAAAGAACATATAAGCCGCTTTCCAACCGGAGGGATTTTTGCAATTGCTAAACATAAAATTCCTAGAACCCTTTTTTTCTCGTGTTCCGACTGGACCAATTTGGGGATTTTTAAGTCCCTCTGGCCGCAGTTCCTATAACTCTTTCAGCTCCTACTTCAGGGCAGGGTCTTTTCTCTTTTCCCTTTTCAGCATATGAACTTAGGTCAACGAGGGTCGGGTTTCCGGTACAGACAGACCAACAACGGGACTATTTTAACAATTTTCGCCATCTTATTCATCATGAATTTCACTCATGACAACGTTTTAGGCGAGAAATTAACTGTTTAGATTTCGAATATAGGCAGTCTTGCGAAAATTGATGCCGAATGACAATTTGCTTCAAAGTTTTCGGAGTTGAGAAGCTCCATAAGTGAGGCGACAGCCAGCAGGCGCCTGCCCCGGCCGATAGCTCGTCGCTCGGCCAGTTATGCTCAGAGACCCCACTGTAAGCTGGAGGGCTCTCAGACCGGTCTCGTAAATAAGAGGCTTTTATTTCGCCGTTGACAGTTCATTTGTTTAAATATCACAACACATGTCCATCACAAGATTAACGGGAACCTGTGGTTAACTGTCTTTTCGGAGTTAAACTCCACAAGCATGTCCTGCGGCTGGCCGGCCATCACACACACACATACACACACACAGTCACACACACACACACACACACACACACACACACACACACACACACACTTCCACAGCGCAGCAGGCAGAGGAAGGGAAGAGAGAGATACCCGTTTCTCTTCGGGAGACTTGTTTAAATTATGACAAATAAGCTATATACATTAGATTTAGCATGTCGTTCATACTTTTTTTTGGTGTATTTGTTTTCTGATTTTAACGCTATAAAGACCGTTGCCGTACTTGCATCACTCCCTTACCCCTCCTACCAGTCCCTATGGCCACTTGGCCAGTGCGAATGCAATTGGAAAAAAACGGTTTTGGGGGAGAGTAGTTAGTAGATCTGTTTAGAAGTGGACTTTTCCTATAACTACGTTCCTGTAACTACTTGGTCGGAAGCGGCTATTGAAAATCGTAAAGACCAAAACAAAAGGTAGTGCAAAGACAGAAAGGCTTTTGTATTTTCTTCCATGAAAGAAACAATTGAAGAGGAATTTGGCACTTGTTCATCCTTTAGTGAGCATGAACATTTACTGTTGGAGAGTGCTGGAAGCATTCTTTTTATTCAGTGTTTATTTGCATTTCTGTAAACACCATTGAAAGTGTTGACAGGTTTAGTCCGCAAATGCCACAAATCCCTTAATAACAGTACCTGTTGTTTGTTTTTGATTGTACCACTCACTCAGTTGTGAGTTTTTTGACCCTCAATGTAGCTAAAATAAAACATTTTGGTTGAGGGCAAAATTTCAATCAGGACAACTGTTATTTGTCTGAATTGTGTATATCTTCTTTCATTACTCAGTTAAAACCACACATCTTGACCCTGATCATCTTTTCTCTGTACACCAACTCTCTCGGTTGCGTCAATCATTCACATGGCTTTTCCTACCACAGCTGCACAGACGACACTCAACTAATTCTCTCCTTTCCCCAGACTGAAATGTAGGTAGCAGCACATATCTCAGCCTGTCTGACTGACATTTCTTCTTGGATGTCCACACACCACCTGAAACACAACCTTGACAAACCCAAGCTGCTTTTCCTTCCAGGGAATGGCTCTCTCACCCAGGACCTTACTATAACAATTGACACAGTAGCGGAGTGGCAATCGGGAGAGTCGGGACTTTTCCCGGTGGGCCGGTAGTGTTTTCGTTTTGGCTAGTATTACAGCCTTAGCTGCTGACGCTCCCAGTCCACGGTCAAAGTAGGAAAAAAATAAACCATACCTCAGTCTCTGGTGTAAGGTAATGAACAAAAATATACGACAGAATATTCAGAACGGTGTGACGCAGATAAAACCAGGTTGAATCGCTGAGATGGCGTCTGGATGGCAGGGAATCCTAACTTCAATATTCACTCACAGGATAACGTTCTCTTTGCAGGTGCGGGTCTGTGTTAAGGCGAGGTTGCTCTTCAACTCCTTCCAGTCACGAAAACTCTCCTTTAGAGCTTAACTGGCCGTGACTAAAATTAGACAACGCTCCTTTCCACACTCTTACCTTTAACCATCAAGGCCACACGGAAGGCGACTAACATCAAAGACTCTGTCGCTATTGCTAATAGCTTCGCCGACTTTTGTTCAGCTGAGGAAATGTGTCCTAGATGACGCGAACAGATTCGGCCCTTACTTAAAGCTTAGCAACTCCGACTCGTTATGCGTCCCTCACACAAAAATTTGTTTCTTTTTTTTATTCCGTTCAAGCGAGAGTGGGGCTCTCCAGTAAACTTCTGCGTGCCTTCCTTTCCGCCCCCACAACTCCACACTTTTTTCCTTTTTTCACCCCACCCCCTCACACCGGGTAGGCTATATTTACCTTAACTCTTTACTCCTGATAGGGTGATACACCTGTCACAAGTGATGTGGGGCATTAACTATCTGTACCGTTACACAATCTCCAGGGTGTAGTCGAACGGGGCCTTACCCTCCCTTTTCCCCATGAACTCTGTCATGGCATGCCCAGAGGAACGCCCTGGAAGGTAGGCTCACACATTAGACAGCTCTATCACACTCACCAACTGCAGGCTGCTCTGCTCCCCAGCCCATCGTCCCCCTATCACCGCTCACTCCTCTCTCTGGTCCGTTCTGTCTGTCTCTCTGTCGTGCGCTCCTCTCCTGTTGCCTTTCTGCCCCTTTTATATCTAAAAACAGTCAATTCCCTCTCTGGTCCCCAGGTGCAAGTCCTTAATCCTAATTAGGTTACATGTCGATGGCAGAAGTAAAACCAATGTTTAAAACCCACACATTTCAAAAATAAAAGCATGCAATAACATAAGATAAAAACACAGTAAATACTTAAAACACTGCAAATCCAAAGTAAAAGCATGCTTCAATAAAATCAACTTCCGCCCCGTGACATTTGTTTTGGTCGAATCCGTAGCTGTGTGCAGCCTACTGTCTTGAGCAACCAAAGCTATGTAGAAGTACACATTGGGTTATGAAAACATTACACCTAATCCGTTTAAAACTCCACTCGCCTTGTCTGGAACCTGTAAGGTAGGTCAGTGGCTTTCCTTTTCTCAATTTGGCCGGCTGTGGCATAAGTTCGCTGGCAGTCAGTTCCAATGCGCTACTTGCGCTGGGCTAGTATGGATCGTGTTGCTGTGCATCACAATCCAGCATGAGAAATTTCCCGGTAGATATTTTGGTCCCACTCCACCCCTGAATTGACAACTCTGTGGTAGTCCCCACCCAGTCTGCTAGGAACGTGGGTGTGACAACTCTCCCTTACAGCCAACGTTGCTGTAACAAACATGATGCACAACATCAGACGGATACGTCCCCTTCTAGAAGGCGGCTCAGGTTCTGGTTCAGGCTCTTGTCATCTTACGTCTAGACTACTGCAACTCCCTCCTGGCTGGCCTGCCAGCAAGTGCTATCTGACCCTTGCAGCTCATTCAGAATGCAGCAGCTCGTCTGGTCTTAAACCTACCCAAGTTCTCTCACGCTACACCGCTCCTCCGCTCCCTTCCCTGGTTACCAGTTGCTGCCCGCATCCGTTTCAAGACACTAGTACTTGCATAGCGGGCCATGAGCTGATCAGGTCCAGCTTACATCCAGGACATGGCCAAACCTTAAACCCCAGCCTGTCCACTCCGCTCTGCATCGGTCAACCTGCTTGCTGCCCCCTCACGGCAAGGGGCACCCAATCACTCAACTAAATCCCGACTGTTTGCTGTCCTGGCTCCTAAATTGTGGAATGAGCTCCCCATTGACATCAGGACATCTGCAAGCCTACACATTTTCCGCCACAGGCTAAAAACACATCTCTTTCGACTGCACCTTGAAAAAAAATAAATGCACTCACAATTGCACTTTCATGTAGCTCTTTGTAGTTTGGCTTAGTTGAAGCTAATGTCCTTGCACTTGATTATTGCTGTCCTCTTGTACCTTGAAGGTTGAAAGCACTTAATTGGAAGTTGCTTTTGGATAAAAGCGGCAGCTAAATGACATGTAATGAGATCTGCTCCCTATTTTTCGTCAGCGACTAGCAGTTTGAAGACTTCAAAGAACAGCGGTGTCTGACGGACTGGCTATATCCTGCCGCCAGATCTCCACCCGAGCTGCGAGGTGTGTGCAGTTCGGCGCCCACGTACCGACAGAGGAACTGAAGTGGCAGGCGATGACAGCCGGGTAAGATAAGGATACCACCAGCGGTGACACCCGGACATCCCGGAAGGGGATCTCTTTGGGGGGCAAGAGTCCGCTGACTTGGATCCCCCCAGAGATGGTTCTCTAGCTGGCACTGGCTCTCCCTCCTCCCCATTGGCAGAACTGGAGCTCGAAACAGAAGAGGATTACAGAGCCCCACCACTGCGGCTGTCTCAGTCCCAGAAGGGGAGCACCGCATTAGCGGCTGTCTCCTCCGCATCAGGCGTGCTCTCTGCCCACCACTAAGGTTGACCTGTGTGAATGCTGAGTAAGCATTCACCAATGTCTCGCTATGCATCGTTCACCAGGGTCCAAGGCGACACGGAAACGGAGTTCCCAGCGGTCCCGCCACTGCAGCAGAGCCTGGCCTCCATCTTGCTTCCGAAGGCTACTTTTTTCAGCCAACGGAAGCCCACACCGCCATTTCCCGGGGACCAGGTCCATGCTCGTGTTACAGGCCTCAGGCATGAGTAACCGTTAACAGATAAATATGCCCTGTTTTGATTCAGGAAAAGGAGACAGGGTAGTTTAGTTGTGTTCATTCAGCAGGCTGTCCTCTGTTTTTATTAACATGATTTATAACTTTCTTTCTCTTTTCTTTTTCTCTCATTTTGTTATGACTGTGGTCATATTATTTCTTTGGTCTGCTGTGTGTGCGTGTGCGCCCTGTGTTTTTTTTCTCTTGTTCCAATTTTATATGCAAATAGGTGTGTGCCATAGCCGGGAGTTCATTGGTGGGAAGCTCTCGTGCCCAGCTTCGTGATTGGCTGCAGCTGGGGAAACCATCTGTTATAAGGAGTCAAGATGGCGGCCGTCTGTGGGCAGCAGGCATTCTTCTTCCTCCTCATCTCCGAACCGGCCACACTATTGCTTTGTTTTGCGTTAGATTAGGTACTGTTTCTTTTGTTTAGTAAGGGTGGACCGCCAGGTGTGTTAATCTTGTTTTCTCCTGTTTTGTTAGTTAGGGAGGTAAGTCTTTTGTCATTCTTTTTGCCCTTTTGTTTGTTAGGTTAGTTTCTTATCTCCCAGTTAGAGTTGTTTTTGTTTGTTTGTTATTTTGGTGGTAGGCCACCCTGAAGCCTTATACATTTATATGTTATGTATATATTTCCGTTCTCTGTAAAATAAATAAGTTTGCTGTTATCTAAACAAATTGTTTGTGGCTACTTGGGAAACGGGGAAGATGGGGCCTTTTCATGTTGCGTCCTAGGCACCCCTAGACTGGGGCGTAACACATTTTAACAAACTTCACATCTTTTTCATATTAAACTTCTTATTCACAAATTTCACAAAGTTGCCATTCACATTGCAACGCAAAAGGATCATATTCTTAACCACTGAAATAACTTAACTTACTTAAACTTAAATAACTTACAAATCTGTTTTTAAATCACACAGTACTGAATATCACCAACATTGTTGTAATCTTAATGTGTTCTATGACATTTACTAGCTGTAGTTAAGCATATTAACTTGCTTCTCCTTTCACCCTGCATAACACATTTATCAAACCTTAATAAACAATACATTTTTACAAATACACACTTATATTATCAATGTCAAGGAGTTGCGGTAGAAATAAATAAAAGTACGACATTACAGCCGCCATCTTGTGACTTTGTTTAGCTACATACCGGAGCTAGGAAAACTCTGCTAGCGTACAGAAATTACAAGTTTCTAACCCAAATAAAACACACATTTTCTGCCTCAAACTTTCTCAGATAATGTTCCAAATGGTTTTATGGTGCTTCGAAACATAGTTTGGTGTAGTAACACACACTTACTAACCTGTTTTGATTCAGGAAAAGAAGAGACAGGGTAGTTTAGTTGTGTTCGTTCAGCAGGCTGTCCTCTGTCTGAGGGACGGAAGCCTCTGACATTGTTACAACTAGCGCTCACCTAACGATACTCCCCCTTGTGGCGTAAGTGCATAATTACACTTGTAAAAATATAAACTGAAAATACACGTAAACCTGGTCTCTTTCACAGAAAAATACATATAATCAGATTTTAAACATAACAATTGTGACCATACATTTGTGGGTGTCACACTCGCTTCACTGACCGCGCGCATCTGTGTGCCGCCTGGGTGACCGCGGCGCAGAACAACATCGCTCTGTTGTCTCCGCCATGACCGCTAAGCCTTGGCTGTCCCCCGGAGTTGTATCGCTTTCTGGCTGCACATTTCACAGCGGAACAGCTGCCTGCACAGGTCAAAACTCCCAGCCAATAGCGGACGTGTGCTCTTGGACAGTCCCATTGCCCCTGGCGGGTTGTTTGGACCACACCTTGGACAGCCACGAATTATAGAGGGGATGCGGGAACACACCCCCTGGAGAGCGGCGCTTCGGCCACAATAGCGGCACCAAGATGTCAGCTCGAGGAGACGGCGCCCCGCACACTGCGGCTCCCCCGTACCGCCCTCCTCTCCCGTGGCGGTACCCCCCGCCAAACACCGACACGGCCATAAGGCCCTGCGGGTAGCAGCCACCCGCTCCAATCCACCCCTGAGCCGACTCGCAAACAGCGGCGTCAGTGGCAGTGACAGTGATGGGACGCCACATATCTCACTCCAGCTGAGGGTTAGAAATATAACACAATAATTGATAATTGTGCCAATTATTAATTAATTATTATTGTGACCCTTTTACTGAAAAGGCAGTTTGGGCAAATGATGTTCTAACGGAAAGGGATACTACAATTGCCTTTTAATGCTGCTCGGATGGTGGTTCTGGTACCACTTTGCTGTCTTGTTATTGTTTTGCAAAGGGGGGGGGAGCAGCGTTATTTAGGCATTTGAAGACCAATTTAACAAAATGCAAGGAGATAAAATTAGCTAAACTTAAAATCTTATGTTTGCTTAGAATTTGGCAGTGATGGTACCTTATTCTCTTCTTATCCAGGACTTTCAAGGCTCGGTTATAAAGACACTCTATGGTCTTAACTGATGTCTGGTGAGCTTGGGACCACGTGGTTAAGCCATACGATATGTGCGAAAGAATCATAGAATTTAAAAAAATAAAAGTACAGTCAAGAGTCAGGCAGTTTCTTATCATCATAAAACAGCCCAAGTTGGCCTTAATGGTTTTACAGATTTTTTTGATATGACTTTTGAAATTCAACTGATAGTCTATAATTATTCCCAGATACTTCACTTCAGGTACTTGTTCAATAAGCTCCCCATTAATTTGTACAGTCAAGAAGTGACAATGACTGTTTGGATAAATTGAACTTAGCTAATTTTGAAATTAAGGTGTTGTGATTTACTGTATCAAATGCCTTTTTTAGATCTAGAAATACTGCACCAACTACATTTCCCTTGTCAAGTGATTGTTTAATATTTTCGGTTAATAAACAAGTAGCGAATTCTGTTTAATGATTGTGCCTAAATTTAAATTGCAGAGGACTCAGCTAATGGTTTGTCTCAAGGCAGTGCATCAGTTGTTCTGAGACAATCTTCTCCAGGACTTTAGACAAAACTGGAAGAAGACTAATAGGTCTATAATTACAAGACATTTTATTATATCCAGATCTGGGAATTGCCCGGATTTAATGGAAATATTAATAAAATCTTTTTATCATGAGAGGCTGGACCAGAATGCTACTATACTTTTTAAGAAGAGTTGTATCTAAATTATAAATATCCTTTGAGAAGATGGTGTTTAGGTCCTGTATAGCTTTCAGAACAGCTGTCTGACCGACCTCCCTGAGCTGAAAAGAGTTGTCTTGATCTTCAAGCAGGTCTGTTGTTGTTAGGCCTATATTGTTCCTGCTTGGAAAGCTCCATGCAAGGTTGTTAACAGATTGTATGAAGAAGTTATTGAATTCGTCAGCAACTTGTCAGTGATGATGTTTTCACCCATTTTAAGTTCATATTTGTTTTGGGTGGCGTTACCCTTTGGATTTAGTAGGCTGTTTAGTTGCTTCCAAATTATTTTGCCATTCCCTTTGGCCTCTGATAGAGCTTGAATGTAATAATTTGATTTGGACATTCTGAGTTCTTTAACAACTTGGTTACGCAAACCTTTAAATAGTTTCAAATCAGTGTCCCTTCGAGTCTTGATAAAAGTTTTCAGGGCATGGTCCCTCCTTTTCATTAATTTTCTAATATTATCATTCATCCATGGTAGTTGGAATTTTCTCTGGGATTGTTTTCGCTTTTTAATGTATAATGTATTACACTCACACGGCTCTTTTGAAACAGCGGCTGTCTCACCAGCTGTGTGAGGTTAACACCCACGCTTTTAGTGTAAAGGGAGTGGCATCGGGGCACACTCCACGATGATATTATCAGCACCTATGGCCCTCCTCAGAGGTATGACAGTGGCTGACATCTGCCAATGGCGTCTTGGGCATCGCCGTGCCTTTTTTCATCCGCTTTCATTGCGCGATGTGTCCCCATGATTCACTCGGTATTATCCACACTTAACGGCATGTGATGCGCTATTAGATCTGGTATGCCATGTCTCCATCCTCCGGCAACAAAGTGTCGTGAGGAATGTGCTTTGCATTAATTAATGATGATCTTAAACTTAATTATGGAGCATCTTCAGAATCCATGCGGCAGGGCCTCACAACATTAAGCAGGACAGTCATGGGGATAGCCTATCAGCTTTTTAAGCAAACAATATAATTGTGTTGCATAACAAAACCTGTACAGTGTGAGAAGGAAGAGGAGCTAGTCTATGCTATCTGCTTGTGGATTTTGGTGTCACAGGTGGCATTGACTACATCAGCTTCGCCCTTAACCCAATAGCAACAGCTCTTAGAGGGCGAAGCCTATACGAAATAGAACGATAGTTACGTATTATATAAGTATAAACATATATGTTTATATGTTTATACTTACATTGTTTATATCTTTTTATCCTTCTTATATTTGTATGTGTGACATGCTCCAACAACACCATGACAAATTCCTCGTATGTGCAACGTACTTGGCAATAAAGCCCTTTCTGATTCTGATTCTGATTCTATTGTAACTCCAGATTCTATGAGTATAGACATAGCCCTCTAAGATCCGGGCCACCTGCTTCACTAACATTGGCTGAAGAAAAATGCTGATGTTGGGAGTAGATCTCTGGTCTCGCAGCGGTAATATACAGTAACTGCGGACGTAAGAGAGGCCCATGCAGGGCACAAGGGAGTGAAAGAAATCTTCATGACTGTGCATGCGCAAGGGATAAACCCAATAGCAACAGCTCTTAGAGGGCTATGCCTATACTCATAGAATCTGGAGTTACAATACGTAACTATCACTCTTTATGAACCCAATTAGCTGCACCTGTCGCATGCTGCTACTGATGCCTGCGCTCCAAGTACCCATCACTACCAGTATTTATTAGTGCTCATATTATGCTTTTTGGCTTTCCCCCTTTCCTTTATTGTGTTATATATCTTTTTGTGCACGTTATAGGTTTACAAAGTGAAAAAGCCCAAAGTCCACCCCAAAGGGACTTACCATCTTCCAGAGAAAACACTGTTCACAAACTGCTCCAAACAGCTCTGTTGTAGTCCAGCATTTACTTCCGTGACGAATGTGCGGCACTTTGTAACACACGTTATAATGCTCGCCTAGCTGCTAGCATGGCACTCCCTCGTACTCTGCAACTGACAAGCTAGCAGTACTTACTGCGCATGTGCGACTCCTAGCAAAGATGGTACAGACTCTGTAGCTAAAACAGACACTGCATGAAAAGTGGGATTTGCGTCCCCGTAAACGCCCGTAAACGCCCGTAAACGCCCATAAACGCCCGTAAATTTCCCTAATTTTCGGTAGTTAACGACAATTTACAGGCTGTGAATGTTGCGTTCATCTGTGCCACATATTGACGGAAACGAACCATGACGTATGTGGAGAGCTCCAGCGGAGGTGTGAATGGCTCTAATTAGCATATGAATAGTAGCGACACCATGCCTGGCCAGAGAATGTCTGGATGCACAATCCATCCAGCGCACTGTCTCGCTTCCAGCAGCTGTAAAAACAATCAATAAAGGCAATCAGTACTGCGCGATGCACTGCGTATGGACACAACACATCTATTAATGCACCTGAAAAATAGTCACATTGACCAAAACGGATCTAATCTTACCCTCTTTCTTCTCACTGGACTCCGAGCTGAACTCTTCACAGCTTCCGCCTGCGATGCAAGATCTGGTTGTTTCTCCCTGAAGCTCCTGCTTACTCTCTCGTAATTACAGGCAGCTGGAAAACAATTAAATGAGAGTGGTATTAATAAAAAAAATAAAAATAAATAAATAAAAAGTCACAGTAAAATTAAACAAGGAATGAGAAAACAGGAAAAGTTACTTATACACAATGCCGTCATTGTCAGCATCATGTAAATCTGGACTTGCAGACATAGCTCCGAGCAAATAGGTCACAGCCTCGTTATGAGGCGAGGTTAGTCTGTGAAAACAAAATGTGCGGTTAAGATCGGCCTATTAACGTATCTATTTCCTTATACAGCAGAATGAAAGCATATTCTTTAAAACTTACCCTTGCTCTGGTTCGTAGCGCCTACAATTTGTCTCCGAGTTGTGAGGACGGCGTAGATTACAAGACAAAAAAATACACTTTTATAAAGCAACTTGACACTGGCCCAGCTTAGCTCTGCCTAATAATGAATCACGCTGAAAGCATGCAGCCAGGCACGCAGCGTCACTGTAGTCATGCCACTATGCACAGTGGTTGAGCTCTAGGAGACTGTGATGTTGTTTGCATGGAATGCACATTTTACCTTTGTGGTAAAGCCTGATTAAAACTAATTGTTGAAGTAAATAGTTTTGTGTCTTTTTTGCGTAACATTGGCCATTGCTAATGACATACACAGTAATTACCTTAATAATCTAGCATACTTTCATTAAATAAATCAATTCAAGCTAAAATTCTATAATTAGGCTATAATTAGGCTATACTGAGCCTGATCTATTTTAAGAGATTTTCTTAAAATGAAGTTAATACCTTTTAGAAAAATGTCACCTGGGGTAAAACTCCCCCCACTGCTACCCTGATTTGCATTTGTATAGCTCACAGCATTTTCATTAACATGTTAAAGCCTCCCCTAGAATTAAGGGGAGGGGGTCATGGGGGGACAACTGCCAAGCAAGGCCCACATCAATTTCTGACAATTCACGGCAGTTTTCGGTGTTGCCTGCAAATTGCCGTGTACAGGCGTAAACCTGAACTTCCACGACAATCTACAGTGCCGCTTACTGACAAAAATCCCACTTTTCATGCAGTGAGAGAGCTCAACACAAAGGGTGAAAAGAGGAGCTGCAGCAATGTGCAGTACAACAAATATAAGGTGTTTATTAAACCACATAAACCTATTCTGGTACAACCTCTAAATACAATTATGAACCTGAAAATGAGCATAATATGAGCACTTTAAGACTACAAGTGGGTGTTATGGGGGAACATGGTGCTGCCAAGATAATTTCCACATTTATTTCTTTGTCACTGAGTTGACAGTGAATATAAAAGCAAACAAACATAGCAGGGTGGAATGCAACACACCCACACATCTGAACACTATTCAAAAATATCCAACTGATAATGGAGCCAGTGTCAACTTCAACAAAAGATTCCATCTGCTGATCTGCATCCTACACAGAGATGGCTAAATATATGTATTTAAGTTTTTAAGGCCCACAGGCGGAAATCCCAGGGGGGTCAGGACCCCCACTATCTAAGGGTTGTCCCCCCCTAGAAATATCATTAATAACCATGCTGTGTATTATAAATAACATAATGATGTATACTTAAAATATCTGCTACGTAGTAAAACAATACAAACCCAAAAAGTTTAGAAACATTTTGAGTCCCCCCTCCCTTGCCTCACAGTGGTTTGGTCCACTGCCTGCTTTACCCACACACAACAGCTAACCCCTAACCCTAACTCCCTAACCCTAACCCAAGCCTAACTGTATGTATGTGAACTGATATTAGGGTTAATATTGAATATCTACAGTTGTGTGTGTTCAATATGATGTTAAGTGGCTTAAGTGCTGCAGTTAAATATATATCCTCTGTCCCAGACGAAACCTATTATTTATGTGAAGGACGCAAGATCATTTTATAATTATAATATGACCGCGTGGTGAACCTATGAACCTAACTCATAGACATCTGATGTTAAAGATTTGTGTTGTTGTTGCCCAGATAAAATGACAGAGAAAAGAAAAACAGACATAATTCATTTTACTTTTGTTTAGTGCCTGTCCCGTCATGTAAGTTTGCTTTAAATTAAAGCTATTTTTTTAATTTCTACTTCTAGAGCAGTGACTATAACCTAATATGTATTTGTTACAAAAGCATTGTATTTCTTTTATATGGCGACACTTTGTCAAAATAAGTCATTATGTTTTAAGGTATTTTTGTGGCTTGATTGTAAACAACTTAAAAATAAATGGTAGCAATTGTTAGATGAGATTCAGACTTCAGTCAGTACCACACTTTGGTCCAACTTTTGGATGGCCTGCCAGTGAATTTGATACAGACATCCATGTTCCCTTCAGAGTAAATCAAAATAAATATGGTGGCAAAGTTTTCATCTAGAGCCATCATCAGGTCAAAATCTTTCATCAAATACTTTGCTTTATCACGAAATACCTGCAAAACTAATGATATTCCCATCAGTCTCAGCTGTACTTTCCTGTTTCCTGCTAATTAACAAATTTCAGCATGTTGACACACTAAACAAAGATTGTGAAAATGTATCACTGTATGGGTGGATGAAATTGGAAGATTTAGATCAGTCTGAGACTAAATTTCAAATGGTCAAATGACAACACATAGCAGGAAATGGGGAAAAGAATGGTTTTAGCAAAACAGTGTGAAAGCAGCAGCTCTGGTATTTGGTATTTGCTTTAAGATTATTAAGAAGTAAAATATAAGGGTTCTGTCCTGTGATATGAGTTATCTTTGCTAAAACTGGCAGTGTTGAGGTGCCTTTCTGTCAGTGTTCATCCACAGAGGTGTATGTGGAGGATTAATGCCATCTGAACCATGTTCGTATGTACATGTAAGGGAAAGTAACACACAAGTGGGATATTTGAAAGTTAAGCTGGAGCTAAAACACACAACTAGAGTAACAACTTCAATTGATCATCTGCAAATCATGCAGTTATCCATGGGTAGTTTTATTATTTCTGATAACTGGGAAGCAGAGACAATTTGCAACATTCCAATGTTAATAAGCAGAGGTTTGTCAGTTCCTCAAAAGGCTTCTATATTGAACCATTGTTCATTGTAAAATGAAATTTTAAAAAATAAAACTAAAATGTGATTACTGTAGGAAATTGGATTTCTGTCATATACAAAACATAACAACTCCCAAAACAACTGTTCTCTGGGCAATGTCAAAAGTAATTTTAAAATAAAGCAGATTATAAACTGAGGTAGAAGTCCAGGAGGCACACTGAGGGAAGGGTAGTTACACAAATAAACACATCATCCTCAAATAACTCCTGGGAAGATTTTAAGTGTAATTTTTAATATCATTTAATGCTTGTATACATGAATGAAGCCTACATTAACAATGTTTTTATGGAACATCTGTGCGAGATAAGTTTTTAATAGTCTTTCAGATTTCAGCTTTAAGGGAGAGAGGTTAAATGACTTGCCATTAGACCACCATTACTTCCAACTGTGAAGGAGAGACCTCTGCTTAATTATTCTCTCAGCTCCTGCGGAGCATCAAACAATCATTTTATAGCTTCATGTGGACAGTGTGCTTCTGGGTACACCATCATTAAGTTGAGCTGTGACCAGAACTGTGTTAAGAGCAGTTGATTAGGAGTGATTAGGAATGTGTTGAGAACAGATTATCCCATTTGTTATAAAGTTTAAGGAACATTTTCTCACAGCCATTATCTTTTCTAATCATTAGTTGACTACACTCAACACTCTTTTAGAATGGACACACAATGCAATATATGGTCTTAAAACAATCGTGTTAAATTTAATATTGGACTTCCATCATATTTTTCATAGTGATATCTTAAGTAATTTTTACTAAATCATCCTAAATTCAATAGCTTTAAGCTCAACGATTACATATATTCAGTTGTGCTGGTTGTTTTGTTTTCTGGAGCTGTAGACAGGAATATTGTATGTGTCATTAGGCAAGGTCACAGTGGAGTTTTTCTGAACAACTTTTGCATTACATTGCAATATGTTTCACATTCCTTCCTGAACAGTTATTGTTTTGGTCCAGTCCACTTTTAATATTTTGTCAGTTTTGGAAAACACTCTGCAGACACTGCAGAAAGGAGAAATGATGTGACACTTTACAATATGCATTTTGTATTGCTAATTACTCCTTTCAAAAGGCTGAGCTCTCTGAGCTCTGCCTGGCTGTGATAGTTGAAGCTTTGGCTGTGGATTTGGTTATTGCTCAGACTACGGCTGCATTTGTGGGTGAATTATGATGTTATGGATATGGCTATCTACTTCTACTAACATTAGCCAAAAAAAAGCATTGTTAAGCCAGACAAGTTTTAGTGCTTATATAAGATATGACAGAATGTTACTAATATAGGAGTTCAGGAACACAGTAGCTTCCATGCAATGGTTAGCCAGCACAGCCATGTCCATTCACTGCTCACATACAACCCCTGCATGTAGTTAGTGCCACACCCATTATACATAAACATACGTGTCACATCCATAATCATAACAACCATCCACAATCACAGCAGCCGAAGCTATGTCATCCCATGGCTGTAGTCATACATGTAGCCTAGAGCCTGTCTTAATCAGCATCGGCAGCAGTCAGTGAGAGATGTTGACTTGTGTCCTTCCGGGAGCTCATCATTTTTCAACATTAACAAACAATTTTGTTAATTTCTTGGTACTTATCAGCCAACAAACCAATACTAATATCTATAATGAGCTAACTATAACAATAAAGACCATATGTTAGATTACATGCTTTGCCAACATACAAGGCTAATATAAGACTTTAGCAGTCTTAGACAAATCAAAATGGTATCTTTCAAGATTACCCTTACCAAATGTATTCCACAGACAATGTTATCTTGCTGAGCAGTGGTGGAGGGATAGTAACAAAAGGAGGGAGGTTTTTACTAAAAAGGCTGTTACTTTGAAAGATTCTCATTTGATTTGTAAGACAACTGAAGCCTTATATTAGTTTGGCTGAACTTTGGAATGCATTTTTGCCCAGAAAGGGGACTGTGGTTTTTGCCCCCCATCACTTACATGGAAATTGCTTTGAGAAGGGATCTCTTTGTGGACAGTGTGAAAAATGAAAGCAACCAATCGTGCGTTAAATGTACATACATGTAGCGGAGTATCGTTCTGAGACTGACTTGAAAACATGCAAACCTATCCGTTAAAGTGGTCCTTGAGGTGAGATCATTTTGTGACTTGACTTTGAATTTTACCCACATTCATATTGTAAACAATGGAAGAGGAATCCTATTGGTATTAAATGCATTGTATCTTGTATGAATGCACTGTAACGTAATTGGCAGAAAAGTTGAATTTGAAACATTAAGCATTCAACTCAAAATTTGAAATTATAAATAATAACCCTATGAATAATTATTTTTCAACAATGCTATACATGACATTGCCTATGCAACATAGTGCAAAAACAAGTGTGAGTCTGCATCCTCATCAAGCTGCCACAAAGACTCCATACCACACATACACTGCTGTGTTTTATTTAGTGTCTTGCTGAGAATTCCTCCTCCCCCCCGAACACATCTTGGCCTTGTTGACTCTTTCTGCTTCCAGCAGTGTGTGTTTGTCCATTAGTGTGGCCATCCACTGCCCCCACAGCTTGACAAGGCAGAATGAAGGGGCTGCCACCACCCCCTCAGTATCAAAGCAGCATTATAGCAATTGGCCTGGTGCATATTGTAAAAAGCAAAGAAAACAAGGGCCTGCCTTGAAATCAAAACACTTGGCACAAAGTAATTACAATTAAGGAAGTGTGTGTACGAGCCAGCAGTCTGTTTGAAGTTGTGTAACTCAAAAGAACTAAGCAGCAAGAAACGCCTTGGCTGATAAAGATCATCACTATAATCGAAAAGGGATTTTGAATTATGACTATGCAATCAGTAGCCTGGACTCCCTGCTGTATAAGTCAGTGACAAGAGTTGTTTAGCACTCATGAACTTCAAAAGAAATGTGTCCTGCATATTCTTCACTATTTCCTGTGTGTTTCATCAGATAAAGTCGTCAGGTTTTTCTTCATTAAGTATGTGGTATGCTGTTTGGCTGCATACTGTATGTCAGTATCTTTCAGAGGGTCTTCAGATTGTCTCCTTTGAACCAGGCAAAAGACACACTTATATTTAGCTCGCTAGAGCTACAAAACACTGCTGGCTGGCTGTGTTACTGCCATTGCATCACCTTAACTTCCCCACTTTAGACTACTTAATTGCTGCTCGTGCTTAGACTAAGAATAAGAAGGGTGGGCATCCATCATTGCAGCACCATTTTACTCTGCAGGACCACTCAACACTGCCAATGTTCATGCATGTGAAGACTTTAGTGTATGAGGGCTCTTTCTGTAGAGTATATATTTGGAGACAAATATTTGTGTACACCATATTGTATTTAAAATGTACAATTGTCTGTAAGTTTAAATGACTATAACCATTTTTTTTAGACAACTGTATGGCCCTTTGGGCTGGTAAGTGGTTTGAGCACACATCCCAAGCTACAGTTGAAAGAATCTTGTCATTTAGATCGTCTCCCCTGTCTCCCTGTTAGTACTTGTGTTCCTGTCGTGAGCGTGCTATATAGCTATTGATTCTAATGTAATGGCCTTTGACTAGAACGTGGCACTGAACCAGCAGCACATACCACTACTTTGTATTGATCGCAAAATCCCGCTCTACAGAACCTTTCCATACTTGTTTATTTAGAGCCTCTGGTGTATTGACAGAGCAAGGCAATAACTGGCCCGGCACACAGGACAAGCATGTCAAACCAGGTAGAGAGAGCCAAGAGATCCCATGAGTAATAACATGTGATTCATTCACTGTTGTCAGTTATTGATTGCTTATAAGGATAGGGTGGAAAGAAATGATATACAAAAATTTTAAAAATAAATAGCCAAGAGTTGAGGGAAAAAAAGAATCACAAAAAGCTGCGGTGCATTGAAACAAACATTAATTTGCATTAGCTGGCATTTGTGCTGCCAATTAAAGATAAGCGCATATTCATTGTTAAGAAATTTTTGTATGTATGTGAGACAGTCTTTGTTAAAATACCACAGATTAAATCTCAATTAGAAAAATAAGTCAATTAAGCATGTCAAGCCTTTACTCATTAATTCATTATCTTCACTTAATCAGGGCAATCCACTTTTAATAATACTGTCCAAGCAACAGTTTTACAGAGTCCTTGGCACTTTGTATGCTGTGTAGTTACAGATTGTGTTCTTTACATATGATAAATGATGGATTTTTAGATTTTCCATTCCTCCTTAAAGAAGGACAGGACAACATCCATGTATTTTGATATGGGCTTTACCACCTAGCACCAGAACCTGACAAGGATTGTGTGATTCATTCTGAACACTCTCCATGCACTCTCAGAAATCCTCATTTCAAGACGTGTCTAACCAGCAGGTGCTTTTCCAAGTTGTCTCAAGGGCTGTCAACTATTGTGACATCCAATTACTCCTTCAGTGCCTACTATTACGAAAGTGCCTCAACTGTGGCATACCAGGTCACTCCATCACTCCTCTGATTGGCTGATTTGGCCTGGTCTAGAGAGCAAGTTTTGCTGTCTAAAATGAGATGCTGAGCACATCTGACAGGGATCATGAGTATGGTGTAACAGAACTTGCTCTTTCTGATACTTTTCAGTTTTGCAGTTACAGGAAAAAACTCTGTGTACGTGTGTCCAAGCATATGCGTGTGTGTGTGTGTGTGTGTGTGTGCGTGTGTGTGTGTGTGTGTGTGTGTGTGTGTGTGTGTGTGTGTGTTGGACTGAGTACACAGTCCTTCAAGGTTCTCAGAAAACCAGAGTCAGTCAGTGACTGTATGTATCTACATCTGAGGTGTCCGTTAGATGCAAGACATCTGTGTTACTGTCAAATAGAGCATCAGTGTCCTTGTTGTTGCCTTGACCTTCTTCTCGATGTGAGTTTCTCAGGTTGTGGCAGGTTCATTTGAACTATACAGTCGGGCTTGTTGCTTTTCCTTCTTGCAGTAAAAGTCTACACTGTGAAGCTAGTTATTGTGGCCAGATTTTGGTTAACTTGCGTAGAGGCTCAGTTTACATGAAATAAAGGGGTAAAATGTCTGTGAGCTTTTGGGGAATGTGATTATGGTTTCTACACTTTAGTTCAGTAGCGAACCGTGACTCTTATACCTTGGCCCTCTGACAGCCCCTTCCCTTGTCGGCAAAAAAAGCAAACTACCAGCCTAGCTTATTGGGTCCTCTCTTGTAGTACGGCAAAAGGTATTTATGACAATTCCAGCTCTGAAACATAATTTAAGATGCAACTTAGCAACGCAACGAGCAAAAAGCACGGAGAGAGTGAGATTTATCAAAAAAAAACAAAAAAGCAGCTGATTTCTTGAGCAAAATGCAATTCCTCCTTCCAAATAATTGCATCATCACACAAGCTGTGCACTTCAGAGGAATATGGTGACAACAGAACAGGGTGCAAAATGTTTGACAGCCACCCCCTCCTACCATACAAAACCAACTAAATATCATGTAAGCCTACTAGGGCATTTCAGTCCATTAATATATTTAATTGTGATTAATTGCATGATTGTCCATAATTAACTTTTTTAAATGGATATTCTTCTAGTTTGTAATGCTCTCATTGACATGGGAGTGGACAAATATGCTTGCTTTATGCAAATGTTTATAATAATTGCAACAATCCAAAACAATGACAAATACTGTATAGAATATTCTCCAGAATAACCTCAAAGGTTCTTTAATTTCCAAACTTCTTATGTGTTGTCAATACTAAAACTTTAGTAGACTTACCTGGCAAAATATAGAAAAGAGGGTCTACAACCTGTGATTGTAACCCAGACCTGACTTACAATGTTGCTAGGAAACAGCAAATACACAACTTACTAGCTGACCTGTTTTTAGAGTGTCATTTCCAGATAATTATTGCTGTTATTTATGCTATGTAAACTCATATAGTATGATCAGGCCTGATGAGTTGTCAGGAATCACTATGTGACAGCTTTCAGCATTTTTTTTTTTTTAAATTCATGTCATCATAGTGTGAGATGCTCTATTTACTAATGACTTCGGACTATCAATGTCAGTCATATCATGCTTGAATCTAGGTCTAGCAATGCCATTTATTTTCATTTTTATCAAACTCTAGCTTGACGTGGCAGTGTGACAGGTTTGGTCCATTCACATTCACAAATGTGATACCTGTATCAGAACTCATTAGCTGTGACTGGACGTGTGAGCTGAGTTATGTCACAAATTGACTTCAATCAAACCAGAAATGGAGTTACAGCCCCTGTCACATGGCATGCAATGCTTGCCAACACTTGTCATTCAGAGGGACCTCAGCTTTCTGATAAGTTAGTGTGGAAAGCCACCTCTGGCATGCAGTTGTCATTCAGTGTTCCCTTCTCATATAGTTCCAAGTGCTTCATTTTAAAACCAGATGAAAATCTTTGTAAAATGCAGGCTTAGAAGGGCCAAAAAAACAATCAAATTACCAATGTGCATTTGAATTTTGGTTGAATTTCAGATCAGAAAAAGATGCCTCTTTTTAACACCCCAAATTGACTATTTCACATCAGAGGACCCTCCGCTAAAGGGTGAAGACAATGCCCTAATGTCCTAAAAAAGAAGATAAGTGTGTAGTGTAAGGTATTGTTATTCAGTGGTTCTCAAAATTAGCTGTCTGCCGCCATTGGAAACAAAACAAATATCATGCCACCATCACCACCCTGACCAATTTGTAAAACAATTAGTTTAACCTTTATTAATATTGGGAAAAATGTTTAACAAAACTGCAGATGTTTAACAGGTATAATACAACCCGGTATCATGCCAGTTCATGAAATAGTCACGTTACTTAGATTTATTGATTCATGTACAGGTCACAATTTTCTCGTTTATTTTGTGTACAGGTCACGATTTTCGAACGTTACCATTTCACGAACTGCCATGACACTGGGCTGCTCTGGGGATGCAACAACGGGGAAATTAAACGCCACAACGGGGAAATTAAACACCACACGCCGGCGACAACAACGGGACTGACCGCCACATGAGGACGCGATCCTCGGGCGCAGGGTCACGATCCGTGGTCTCTGTGGCACGCAACAACAGGGACATGAAACGCCACAACAACAGGACGGTTGAGGTTAGGAAAAGAAGAACTGGGAAAGAAACCGTCATACGCAGGACACGCCGACAACAACGGGACGGTTGTGGTAAGGAAGAGAATAACGAGGAAAGGAACTGCCACATGCAGGACATGCCGACAACAACGGCACGGTTGTGGTTAGGAAGAGAATAACGAGTAAAGGAACTGCAACACGCCGGACGCGATCCCCGGTCTCCGGGGTGAAAGTCCTGTATTGTTTGACCCATCCACCACCCCGACCAACCTCCCTACGCGGATTTTCTGCTTTTCATACTACTCCCTTCCGTTGTCGTGCTGTGATCACGAAATATGCTTCCCATTTAAATACATTAAATTACTTTAAACCAATCACAATCATCATGGGCGGCGCTAAGCTCCGCACGGAGCCGCTGCAAAATAGTTGTGCAAGAGAAAACTCAGATTGGATAGATAGTCTAGCTAGCTCTCTTAATCCACCGGAGTTTAAAATTCCATCACAAAGCCTCACTTGTGATGTTAGAGCACTGTGCAATGGCAGCCAAAAGGGTTTATTTACTTGCTAGCCTTGGAGATGAAAATACTGTTTTAAATATCTGGGATACCAGGCAAATGTTAACTAATATTAGAAACTTGCTATGGTTTTGTACAGAGAGCCATGGCTGTTGGGTCAAGTACCATATTTGCCAAATATTTAATATAGTCGTCACTTTTGTCAATTTAACAAAACTTCACAGTAAAGTCTCTCGCATCCTAATGCAACTTAATCTCCTCAATGTTGAGGTAGCTTTCTTTAAAAATGTAGCTCCAAACTCAATTTTAGACTTCTAACTTGCTGTCACACAGCCTACTGTCAGTTTAATTTTGACAATTTAATTGCTTTTCTTTGGCAAGGTTTCCTGTTAAGTTTGAATAAAAGATTGATTCTTTAAGCTGTTATTACAGAAATGGCTGAAAAAAACATAATCCCTCTGTAAAGTTGCAGACGCTTTGCCACAGTCTGCTGTATCTCATAAACCCAGACAGTCAAACATGAGCAAATGAAATGCATCAATGGCAAATTTCTGCATTAAATGTCTCTTGACATCATGAGGGTTAAATAAGTAATTTCAACCTTCCTAGTCTTAATAGAGACTCTCTAGCCTACACAGTATTACGTTGACAGTTCTGTCAATATACAACCCCCTCTCATCCAAATAACACAGTTTTAAACTTTAAAATGTATACGCTGAAGTTTTGAAGTCCAAAAAACATTAGCTAACCCAACAATTTTCTTATGGTCCTGATTGATAACAGCAGCAGTTTTGTCAGTATTGTATCAATTCATTCTGTTGTTGGTTTAATTTTAGCTACAGGATGCATCTTGACTAGATGCCGTATTTAGACTGGCCAACTTTTTACAACTAACTTCTCTTAAATCTGCTGAAACACCTGGATAGGCTACCCTAGGTCAACAGGATGGTGATAGAGCACAACTGTGTGAAATTTGCAGTCAAAACATGTACACAATCTTATCTAGTTGTCTACTTATTTGTCAAGCAATAATTGTAATTGATGCCCTAAAAGTAGAAGATCTGCTCTGTGCATGCAATAGTGGCACATCAAAAACACACCAGTAAAGAAAAGAGTGTTCTAGAATTGCTTTGTTATGTTAAACCAATGCCTATTTGTCTAGGACAGAATAAATCTTACAAAGTGTTTTGCTCAGTGTGTCCCCATAAAAAAATGGCTCTTTTTCAAGGCAAGTATTTGAAGGAACAGCACAATCATTTGCTCCAATTGACCGATACCTTTTAAAATTAATGGTATGGTTAACATTCTGTATAACAGTTGCCCGGACAGAGAGGCCCTCTTTTGGTTTGATACAATGTAGTGAAGTTGTAAACCTCCTAGGGTCAGAAAAGAGCACAAAATAGCCATGAGAGCAATGACACAGTATTACCTGATGTTGATGTACCTGAAGATATTGCTGGGGACAATCTGGGCTCACACAACATTAGAGGTTTTCTTGAACATGTCCGTCTAAGTAGGTACTTCACTAAGATACTTTGAAATTGAAAAAGAGGCAGATCCCCTGTCTTGCGCTGCTACCACAGCAGGGTTGTAAAAACAGCATTTTCAGTACCTTTAGGATGATTTAGTCCATAGTGGAGGTATCTGATTTTTTTATCAATGACCCATTTCCCATGTATGCCAGCTGGGGTTGCCTCGTCTTGGCCATGATTGGTTTGAAGGTGTTGTTTTCCCTGATCTTTTATGTATTCATCATTTTCTACTGCTAACTCAGTTTCAATCTCAATCAGTTAATTTGCCTTGAATTTAACCAAAGGATCAATTAGTTTGAGTATCTAGGTAATACTGCCAATGACCTTGTGAGGTAAACATCAGGAGCGACTGAGTTCAATCGAAACAAGACAAGGCGATATAGCTGACTTATATTCAACGAAACCCTGAGAGCTACTGGAAAGATTTATGTTATATAGATATTGATTTTGATGTTTAAATCTCTATGCATGTTCACAGAGGTTAGCACTTTGGATCTCCAAATCTTGCCTGGCTCCAAGCAGCTCTTTGTCACCGCAATACTCCAGATAGGTTAGATATATGAATGAAACAAAATACTGTACTGTATATGACAAGGTTGATTTCAACACAGTCTCATGGCAGTTGGTGAAATGGTCAAGTTTTTTTTTAATCTATTGATTCGTGTACCGGACACGATTATGTCGTTTTTTTCGTGGTGCTCAGCACGAAATGGGAATGGGAAGCATCTATACGGAGGTTGGGTTTAGAAGAATGGGGAAAGGACATGTCACAAGCCGGGACACGTCACAAGCCGGGACACGATCCACGGTCTCTGGGTGCTCATCACAGAATGGGAAGCATGTATACGGAGGTTGGGTTTAGGAAAAGAAGAACGGGGAAAGGACACGCCACACACCGACACGACCCGCGGTCTCTGGGGGACACGCAACAACAACGGGACGGTTGTGTTTAGGAAAAGAGGAACGGGGAAAGGAACCGTCAACTGTCAACTACGGGGAAATAAAAAGTCACACACAGGACGCGATCCCCGGTCTCCGGGGTGAAAGTCCTGTGTTGTTTGACCCATCCACCACCCCGACCAATTTTCGGCTTTTCATACTAGTCCCTACCATAGTCATGCTGTGATCACGAAATATGCATCCCATTTAAATACATTACATTAAAATTTGTGCTCACCACCACGAAAAAAATGACATAATCGTGTCCTCTACACGAATCAATGGATTACGTAACGTGACCATTTCACGACCTGCGAGACTGGGTTGTTGATTTATTGTCGTTCTACAACACAGGGTTGCACAACAGAATGTAGTAGTAGACAGTAGTGCCTTCCTGAAGTGCATTTTTATTTTTCGCAGTGGCCATTGGTCCGGCTGGATGGTCAGAAGATGCCAGTAGTAGTAATTGTCTCAAGATCTGCTGGACGAATAATCATGCGTTTTCCTCTCTAATGTTGATGAGTGTATCTCTGTCAAAGGCCATACATGCTCCAGTAACAAAGGCAAAAAGAAAAAATCAAAACAAAATTTAACTAAATTCATGGGAGCTACTGGCCACAGCATCTACATGAGCCGCTGCCGCCATGTGAAATACGGCTGTGAATCTGTTACATTCCATTCTGTGAAAACACTGAACCAAGCCTTTGTCATCTGACTAAATTGGTATCATAACTGGTAACACTGTTTTCCTCCCTGAAAAATGATCTGCTTGAAGCTACCTTCAACCAAACCTCCTTTCCTGTGGTGCCCCTTTCTTATCTATGTACTCTCACATTATCAAAATGAATGGAGCAAATGTTACAAAATGTATATATTCTTGTGTGTCTCATTAAACCTTGAGAACATTGTTAAATCAAAACTTGCTTTTTGTCACTTTGCTCTCCAAGTGCCGGTAACTACTTTCAGAGTCAAATAACAGAGGTCAAACCAGTAGATGAGGATACGAACCACAAAACAATCGTGAATTTATTTCATGACAGTTTAAAAGTGATAATATGTGATAATAAAAGGCCAGGCTCAGAGGCCAACAAGGCCTTTAGACGGATTGATCCATTTTTTTCCCCAGACCTTAATAGAAGGGGGCCAGCCCATTGAGGGCTAGATCCCTTAAAAAACACTTTTGACTTCAGACTATTTAGATGTCAATTTGTATTCAATTGAGTAGTTTGTCTGAAGCATACTCTTTACGGTTCGAGGCAGGTGGGCAGACATAGACTGACTATGTCTTATTATGCCTATAATCCATTGTAATTCACAATGATCATGTGTGAGGACATAGAGACAGAAGCATCAGTGGTAATATTTAGCTGACTTTAGCTAATTTTAGCTGACTTTAGCCATAGTGTTTGAATCATACTGTCTAGAGATCGAGATTGCATAAGGGAATTATGCTGTAGGAGTTATTTGATAAGTTTCTGTGAAAACTACTGCAAAGACTTTGTAACTGACAGGAACCAAAACTAAACCTCACTCTGTGCAGCAGCAAATGAGAAACTTTTCCCAGCCACTATCTACAAGGGATATTGAAAGTTATTGTCCATAAGATTTTCATGTGGTTAATTGTCTAGAAAGTACCTATCTATCAAAAAGTGAGTTAAAACAATGGTGATTGAGCATATGACCCACTGATGAAAGCGCTTGTATTTGCTGCTTTGTCAAGGAATACAATCTGAGTGTCTGGGGCGACTTTCCCGCCCTAAATTTAAATGGAGCGCACAGTTAGTGACGCTATTTACATTAGTCAGCAGGGGTTGGTTTCCACCGTCTGCCCCAGATGGAGCTTGTCACTGCCGATTATGTTGCGTTCCATTGTACTCAGAAATTGGGAACTTCCGACAAGGAAAGATGCAAAGAAACGGTAGGTTAATCAGGCACCTACATTTCATTACTGCTTACTCATAATGGGGGACCAACAGACAGAGAGAGAAGACCGCTCAACTTCGAGTCCAAAAAAAAATAAACTAAAAAATAAACTCCCACACCCACACGAAAAGCGAGCTGATGCTGGCTGAGATGACATGTCAACCTCTGCCATTGACTGCAGCTGG
Organism: Sander lucioperca; assembly: GCF_008315115.2. NCBI lineage: Eukaryota > Metazoa > Chordata > Actinopteri > Perciformes > Percidae > Sander > Sander lucioperca. The sequence continues at coordinate 3,063,846 of NC_050175.1, forward strand.
TCTGTGTGCAGCTCAGGTGGGACACAGACACCTGACGCTCGGTCTGTACTCCCTGTATCGAACCACCCTCTCTCGGAGTCGCTTTTCGGGACGAACATTCAGGAAATGATAGACAGGCTTGAAGCCTCAGACTTTGCGTCAGAGCAGCTGGGCTCTCATCTTTGCCCACAACAGCAGCAGTCAGAGCGCCAGCGGGTTCGGCAGCACCGCTAGCCTGTGGAGAGCTTCGGGGATAATGGCCACTTGCCATCCCGGACCTGCTCACCCACTCCTGCCTCGGGCTTCAGGCCGGCTCGTGCCGCTACCTTCGGGAGAAGGCAGCAGCACCACGAACAACCACTCTTATTTCATCAATAAAGGGCGTACATTTTGTATGGCTTCAAGAGTTTTTCGTCCTGCACTTTCCAATGCTCAGGTTGGTTCAGATGTTAGCACTGTTAGCCATGCTGTGTCAGCAAATACTGTTGGCAGTGAGTGGCCACACTCGGGTCAGACGGAACGTCCAGCCCTTTCCTCCCCGGGTGAGGAGAATGAGGGCCGCAGTGTGTGCTGTCTGCTCTTCCTCGGCTAGTAGGGTGCTTGTGTCACATTGGTTAGATTGAATGCTAACGCTACCTAACTAACCGTGCTAATACGGGCAACAGTGCTAATGCAGACAAGATGGCTTCACTGTGTATCTTCATGGCTCTCAGCTCATTAGCTGATCTCAGACTAAACAGTGGTGACTGGAGCATGTGAAGGCATCGCGCAGGTTAGAGCTGCCAATCTACCGACGTCACACAATCAACACCTACCTGCAATTACATCTTACTGCCAAAGCTACTGCTAAAGTCAAATCTTATGGACAACAACTTTAAGATCATGGCTAGAGCATTACTTCAAGGTTTATATTGTCACGATGAACAATATGGGTGACTAAGAAGAAAAGAAAAATTAAACAGAGAGAATTATGGTTAATTAAAATATATTATGCCATATTTATATGGAATTATTTCTGCACTACTTTAGTGTACAATACTGTAATTTTCAATGAAGCTTAGAAGACAATCACGTCTGACATTAGCAAGGTTTTCAAATTGGATTTGCATGAAACTAAACACCCCAAAAATGCAGGATTTGATGCATCCAAGATACACTGACGTTAGCACACACAAAGAAAGCAGGTGTGAGGCCGCCACCATATTGTTTAGAGAGTTGTAAATAGAAACTCATGAAATATGGATGGTCTGTATTTTAGATGAGGAACAAGCAACACCAGGTGCCATTAATTTGTTCTGACGAAACTATCAATAGTGATAACAGCAGCTGCACAAACTACTCTCCTCAGCTTTCTTCAGTAGCCCTGTTATGTCAGAGAACTGCTTCCTCTGTTTTAAAAAGTAGGACAGGAACAATGGAAACATGAATTTGTAATTGACTGTGCTCAATATTATAGCTGTAAGATGATGGCATTCATATCTTTGTCACATACTCTATATTTCAGGATGTCATGCGTAAGATTAAATCATAAATAAATACTTTTGGAAATATGACTTGGCAAAAAAGGGGTTATAATGGCACAACCTGCTTTGGAAAAGGTTGTTTTAGTTTTGACCGTTTTCTCCTCTACATTGAAAATGTTTACATCCATTAATAAACATTTCATCACTGCCACTTCATCTCCCCAATCATCTGATGAATCACTTGCTATCCCTGTCCTGCCTACCAGTTGTCCGCAGTGTGTCCCAGGCTTTGCCAATCACCTGATCCTCCTGCCCCTCATTACACAATTATATATATCTGCCCAGTAGCCTTAGTTGTTTGTCTATTGCACTTCCTATATTGGTCCACCTTTGTTATGCCTTCCTTTCCACGTGATTTTGATCTCTGGTAGATTTGTGTCTGGCTGCCTGGCTGTTCCGTCTTAATATTCTTTGGCTCTGTTGACCTACCTTTTGCCAAACTGTGTTCTGCCTACTGACAAATTAAACTGCTCATGTTTGTGGGTTGTGGGGAATTTGGCTTTTACTGAACACAGACATGTTTTGGTGTTGATAATAATGATAAATATCTTCCGTATATAAGCATGTTCTGACACTAGATTGTCATCACAAACATTGTGAAAAGTCGATAAGCCCTTCTGTACAAGACTGTGGGACTGGTTTTTCTCCTACTGTATATGCTATCACTAATTAACCAATTGTGGAAGAGGATGCCATATAACAGCATCCCAAACCAAAACAGCAAATACAGTGTATTTAGGATCATTCTACTCCGATAACATCCCAGCTTGCCTACACACACTTCAATGACTTTGCTGCTTTACTTATAAAATAGCAAGCATGTGCAATCAAAAGATAATTGGGAGCCTCTGGTGCAAATGAATCAAATCCACCATTAATTTCCATATCTCCCTCCTTTCATTTCATGCTCCATTCTTGGTACACCCATGAATGCATATGCAGTATGCAACAATGCACTTGCGTGTCCTATGTGATATCAGAGCAATATACATAATACAGTATAGCACTGTAATTTAAAACATTTTAATTCTAGAAACCCAGACACACACAAGCAAGTGTTGCACAATAACGTTCAAAAGCATTCAATATACCTGCTGCAGCTACAAAGATTTAATGAATAGGAAAGGGACCTAGATCACACTACTAGAACAAAGACTACAGACTACATGAGGGTTCAAGCTAATAAAGCCATCTTGTGAGTGTACTTTCTTTTTGTAAAAGCCACATCTTGTCTCTTTAGTTGCAAACACTCCAACACAATCCATCGTCATGCTTCTGACGCACAAGACTGCATGTGTCTTGTTTTAAATTCTTATTTATCTTTTATTCCTTTACCTTCTCTGCAGGTCACAAATTTATACAACTCCCTGAAAGACTCTTGGAGATCACTGACACTGTATCAAATAACAGAGAATTCCAATATCAAAATCTAATCAAAATAAGCAGAGTAAGATGGCTGAACAACAAACTAAACCTTAAAATCAAATGGCATTTCATCCTGCAAACTTGATGACATGGTTTACAATTTGGATCTGCAGCCAGAGACACTATGAATTTCCATCTGTTTCCAGTATAAACTGATCGTTCATTTCTCTACTTTCCCTCATTGTTTGAAATCCCAAAGTTTGGATTTGTAAAGGGGGAAATGTGTTTATTACGCTCAGCAGGCACTAGACGATCAGAGAGATGACATTGCAGGTGGAAATCAAAACCAATAAGAGCTTTGGGGTATTGGTTTTAGGGCTTTTACAGGTGGCAACAGCGAGTGGGGAAAAGATGGCAGAAAAGGAGGTTAGATGGAGGGAGCGAGTGATGATGTAGATGGCAGAGGAGGGAGTGAGCTCCACGAAGCGCCTGTGAAAATCAGTGGCCCTCTGGGAGACCAGCTGAGCTCAATTACCAGGAGAATACAGTTGCAAAGGGAAGCCGAAAGGATACAGCATCGATCTGTCACACACTGACAGCAGGGAAGAGAGCGCTGGCGGAGAGGGAGGGTTGGGCGGCAGACTAGAAACAGAGTGAGAAAACTGTGGAATTGGAAAAGGGAGCAAGCCAGAATAAATAGTAAAGTAAAGGAAGGTAGTTGAAGTGAGAAAAAACAAATACGCTGACTAATATGTTAAATAAAAAAATAGGTTTCTTATGCTATATTTCAAACAACAGTTGGTGCTCAGATGGTGCACACATCAAATGATTTCTGTCTTCACACAGTTAATCTGAAGAAGGTACCAGACCACAACCAAAAGGTTATTTTAAATTGACTTCATTATTGCAATTTAGCAGTTGCCATTTCTTCATTTGTCTCTTTGAAATATTTATTCACTGACGCATATTTGGGTCCAAGGTGCAACCTCAGGCTAACCCACAAGCACTCGTTAAAACCAATTGATAAACCTCAGATTTTAATTTTCCTAATTCGTACTGATCGCTGAATTTTGTAATTCAGCTTTAAAAGTTGCACTTTTTATTACAACATTTTGCAAAGTATTCTTTGAACATGTTTCACAATTGAAGCTAATCATCATTATTCCTGTCTATTGAAAGCAATACAAAATGTCAATTAATGCAAACAAAACTGTCCTACAGCACACGGCATACTTCAAAGGAGAAAGATTGTGGTATTACTCTTTGCATATTTTATGAAAATTATTTATTAAAGCCTAACACTGGTAATTACAAAATGTACAGCCTATTTCCCTACTTATCCATATCATACCAATTGAAAACCATCTCATTAGCTACTCCTGCTTTAAGGGAAATTTACACGAGTCTTCTGTATGTAAAATGTGTTCATGTTACCGTTATTATACATAATTTATGGCCCTTTCTGTTGCTGAATTTCTCCCTCTATCAAGGTAGAAAACCTGTTATACATAACTATGTGTGTGTATGGTGACTCACTGTGTAAATAAACACATTCAAGATAATAAAACACATGAAAATGTTTGCAAAAAAAATTGTAGATATATATTCTACAAGAATATAAAACAGGAATTTTTTATCAGTTATGTAAAAGAGAAGCTATCTGAGCAAATCCATTATAATACAAGACTGGAGAGGGAAGGCATGAGAAATACCAGAGGTTGTTAAGGATTGCTATGGGAGAGCAAGAAACATTGGAATTAACACTATGTACATGCAAGCCTGATGGTCATAACTTTGCACTGCTTGAAGCAGAAATAAGATCATTTGTTAATTAGCACTGAACAAAGTATGGTCGAGGCTGAGGAAGATGTTATTAGTTATAAGTATTTGGTCATAAACCAAAGTATTGGACAAACTGAAATTTGACCTGATGATGGCCCTAGAGGAAGAGTCAGGAAATCACCAAAAGTATTATAGGTGTTCTTAAGGGGGGACGTGAATGTGTATACCACATTTCATGGCAATCCGTCCGGTAGAAAACCACAAATGTAAACCTCATCGTGGAAGTCATTACATTACTGTACATATCTGTACATATCTGTGTATATGGTTCATTCAGTATATCCATATTTATTCTGTTTTTCTTATTATATATTCTGTTAATACACTGCATATGTCTATATCTATATTATTCTTACTACTAGTATAATGTCACTGCTGCTACATTGCACATATCTGTACATGTTGTTCATACATTGTTCATATTACATAGCCATATTTATTCTGCTCTTATAACACTGCAATATATTTGTTGTCCTGCCTATGCACCACCTGTCTATACTTGTATATCGCATTGCACTTTTCTGCTTTTTTTGCACTTCTGGTTGGACGCAAACTGCATTTCGCTGTCTTTGTACTTGTACTATGCACAATGACAATAAAGTTGAATCTAATCTAATCTAATTAAGATATATTGTCTGGGAACCACAAATATATGTACCAAAATCCATGGCAATCTATTCAATATTTGTATAAGACTTTTCACTAAAAGCCCAAATCACCAAGGCAGTGGGGTTTATCTTCTGGGGATCATGCATGTCTAGAAAACCCCAGGACAATCAATGAACTGCATTTGATATAGTGCCTTAAGAAATGACTAAGAAATGCTTTACAATTTGCCTCTCATTTACCCATTCACACAGCGATGGTTCAAGATTACTGCCAGGAGGAGCCGGGATTGAACTGCCAACCTTGTGATTAAAAGATGACTCCTAAGCCACAACCACCTTGTCTAACAGTAATTGATATTCAGTTTGGACCACAGTAGTGGACCAACCGACAGTCCGGCATTGCCATCTTGCTAGCATGGCTGAGCCATGAAGTGTTTATTCTTATCCATGTTAGAGAATTAATAAACCCAATCACCCATATTGAAAACAAATAAGTGGATTGTATGCAGATTTTATGAAAACAGTATCTCTATTCTGCCTGCCTGTGCTGCATTTGAGGGATTCTTGCTGATTAATCAGAATGTCATAAGTTTGCTGTGGGCCTCAAGGCGAAGGAACGGCTGCTCGCCAAGGATGATCTACCGCTGCCTGATTCACAGCGGCTGTGCCTTCTCATTGGCATCCATGAGCTGCAGGATGCATATGACCTGTGTCCTTCATTCACCTGAGTATGAATAATCTTTTAGAGAAAGCCTTGATGTTTGTCTGATCTCTGCTAATATTAATGGTGTCTAGAATACAAACATGTTACGTGTATATAACACAGACCCAAAAACATCTCTCGACTAGTTCAGCTGTCTTTTTGTTCATGGGCATTAGAGAGGCCATAGAAATTGTACAATGTGCAATATAAATTAATTTTGCAAACTTAAAATGAATGTGGGTGTCGCTGCCGCAGGTGTTGGCTCAGGCTCATTTCCAGATGCAATTATTAGATTGGATCAGGAGGGAACGTGAGTAATGATTTGTGGAAAATCAGTTTTCATAGAGTTTAGTTGGCACCCACTGTCTCAGAGGGCTAAAGCAGCAGATATTCAAATGTTGACTTGTGTGTTTTGAGGAGGAGACAGTCACACTTGATTGGTGACTGATCCCCTGCAGCTTGTTTTTCTGGCTCTATGACGTTGTCTTTTATGCGAGAAAATGTCTAAACTGTCTGTTTGTAAAGGTTTTTAAAGTAATAGAAATGCAGGCCTTCAGTCAAAGGATCAGTACTCAAATACAATATTAAAACAGAGTTGAAATTGACACACACTGCTCTGAGCCTTTGAATTTGCTATCTAGAAATTTAGAAATAAAACACTGAGGAACATTGATGGTTATACTGTGGTATAGTCAAACATGTCTTATATAACAGGTCTTTTTGAAGCCTGGAATTTGGGTTTGCTGCTTACTGCATTGAGTTGTTGGGTCATTGTTGCCATTCATGTACTGTGTTGTTCCTTTTAACTACTAAAGCAACCTTTCTCTAACCACAACCACAGTCTGTATCTAACCTGAAACCAAATAGCCTCAGTTTCCAGCCTTAATGAGACCCTTAAGTTGTAATCCCTAAAGAGGAACATTTGTTCATGTCTTGGGGAGTACTAATGCATTGTGGAAAATGTTGTATAAAGCCTTTAGTGTCTCCAGAGGGAGCTGTGTAAAGTCTGATAAATTCAAGTGACTTCACTTGAGACAGCGTTGGTTGGAGTGGAAGAGTACAAGTTTGAAAATGAAATGAGCTCACCGGACCTCTGCAACCCGCTCCTTATCTCTGCTTGAGGCTAGGTTTAAGGCTACATTCGCCGCTAGCATAACACATCCAAATCTCCAGCCAAACTGTCAGCGGTCGACGTGCATTGCGGTTTTGACGACGAGTGTGTGGAATATAAAAGATGAAATCTCTGGTTCGGCTGCATTGTTTTTAATCCTTTTTTTTTCTTTTTTTAACTGTCCATTGTGAGTGCCACTATGTTATAGGAGTGCAATGCTCAATCGATTGAGTACACAAAAGGTTTCAGTCTCGGCTTGTTTTGTGACCCCTGTGTTTACTGTTTTTAACATGCTTGAATTTGTCATTCAATCTATCTGAATCTGAATAGTGGTGGAAACAGCAAGTGCAATCAATTTTACGACTTATTCAGAAATGTGACAAAAGGGAAACTGGCGTAACCAAACAAACTCAAGTACAAACAAACTTATTAGTAGAAATACTAATACAACTACTACTACTCAAGGGTTGAACTGGGATTTGTGAGGAGGGGGTGCCCTTGTCCAATGAGGTTGGGAGGCTAGGTATGGGTGGGGCGGCTTCCACAGACCACACTGTTGACAGTTTTCATTGCGACTATTTCTTCAGTAGTTCCCGTGAAGACATTGTCCAGAGTAACAATCGGAAGAGTTTCTGGAAAGAGATGCTGCTGTGAATTTTCTAAATGTCATTTTTTGAATACTTTGAGGGGTCCCAAATAAACAATATAAAAAATAAAAATCCAATACCGGATAAGCGGACGAAGATGGATGGATGGATGGATGGAAAAAAAATATAGACCTATACCCATAATGCCTGTGGCAGACAATTTCTTTGTATTTAATTTATGGTTCATTATGAACCATGGTAATAGAATTAGTAGTAGTATTTGGTCAGCCTAAGACCAGTGTCTTAGTCTCTTAAGCCAAGAGTGAGATTTAGCAACACTGTAGTCTCGCTTTGCCAGACCTTCCTCTACAGCGCTGCAAAGGAAGGTCTGGCTAGTCCACACAGCATTCCGGGATGGGAGAAAAAGTGATCTGATATATTGGCATTTCTTTAAACCAATCACAATTGTCATCGGCAAAGCACCGATCAGAGCAACGGTACTACTGCAAAATAGCCTCGGGAAGGAACTTATTTTGGTGGAACATGTGTACGTTTAAAAGTTGTTTTAGTCGTGCAACAGAGAACTCAGATTGGACAGATAGTCTAGCTAGCTGTCTGGATTTACCCTGCAGAGATCTGAGGAGCAGTTAACCATAGTCCTCATAAATCGACCGGAGTTTCAAATTACAACACAAAGAAAGCGAAAGGTAACGGACATCTGGCCGAAAAGAATGGAATTTCCAATGGCAATGGAGCAATCCCGGAAGTGGAATGTCGTGGATATAGACTAGCATCGCTGTGATACTTAAGGAGAGGGAGCTGAGCCCCTGTCCTTCATATGGGATGTCATCCCAATTTAACCTGCTACTACTACTTAAAGGTGTTGGTTCTAGCTAAAACGTGGCGAGAGTAGTGTTATATTTTAATATTTAATATAACTGGTAATGCATTTATAAAAAAATGTTTTGTTGTTTTTGTAAGGCTCGTTAAAATTTGGCCATGCTACATAACCCAATTCAGGGGAAGGCGAATAAATAGCACACCGCTTTAAATGGCATTTTGCATTAAATGTTGATGCATTTTAAGTGTCATTTTACGCACCATAGTCAGTTTAGCTAACCGGTCATGTGAGTTTGGTTGAGTTTAGCAGTCGTTACAGTTAAGTTTAGCTGACAAAAGTTGACTATGAGAAGGCTACCGATCACAGTAAGTTGACGGTTGTGACCAGAGGTGTGGACTCAATTCACATGACTTGGACCCCTTTTGAAAATGGCCAGTTTTTCCCTCGCCAAAATTTAGCCTAACTTTGGAGCGTTATTTAGCCCGCTTCCCATGAATGGTACCAATGATTCCTTAAATCGTCTAGTTTCACCATTTACCAATATCTTCACTTTAGAGCCCACTACAGTCTAGTCAAGGCAGTAATATTGTTACTTCCAGAGAAGTTGCTTTGAGCATGTAATATTGATGTGGATGGGTTTCCTTATTCATATGCCATTTGGTGAGACCAGACTGAAATTTCATATAATTTTAACAAAAGTTGTTATATTTATGTTTACTGTTTAAGAATAATATTACACTGCACTCATTTCAGTCAGCTCCAGAACCACTTATGTAGTAACTAAAATGCTATGCTTTAGTATTTGTTATGATTTAGAGCCATGAAACGAATATGCAAAATTATGCAAATGTTTTGGTTAAGAATGGAGTGTTTCGTTCAAGCTTGTCATTCCATGTAAAATATATTACAATGTAGCTTTGTATGACTCCGTTTTCAGACTTCATCAGAAAGGTTTATTTGATGACCTTATTACAAACTGTATTACTTTCATATACAATGTTCTTCACTGCATAATGAGCCACTTCATTTTCTTTTACTTACTATTAGAAAAATACAATTGAAGCCCATCAAAATTGCCTTTTTGGTTGAGAACAGAAGTACGATCAGCACAGGGTAAGTTGCACCCAGGTGTATACATTTATTAGCTCCTGTTATGTCATAAAGGTCACGGAGCTTATGACGCCCCTGTGCAGTAAAATCACGAAGCCACACTAGCTGGCCTAATTTAAGGGGCACAGCTCTCACCCGCCGATTGTGGTTATTCTTACGACGCTCTGCGGCAACCTGCAACCTCTCTGTAGCACCTTCGAAGGCCAACTGCAAGCGGGTCTGGTGCTCCTGAATCCACTCCTGAACTTCCACCTACAGGATCCTGAACTCTACAGGAAGTCAACTTTACTCCTGCCCAAACATT